>NC_081529.1:1295277-1545277 GCF_030273125.1 Centropristis striata
TCAATGCTAACTCAAAATTGTGGTCACAACATTAGCTGACATTTCATAGCGGCGTTACAATCGTGCCAATTCAGCACATTGCAGAAGTTAGCAGAAGTAAGGATTAAAAGTTATTACAATGTTAAATTATGAGTTAGTACAACTGACAGTTGAGTTGACAAAAATCTGAATTCAGAGTTGAGCAAACTGAAAAACAAAACTTAAAATATTTAGTTTAATTGTCCAACTTAAATTTTTTTCGAAGTTTGTTGCCTTGAAATTTTGAGTTCACCCAACTTTTATTTTTTTGCAGTGTAGTCTGTTTTAGCAGACAAAGTGTCCAGATTAGAATTTAATATTGTTCAATCAGATCATTTTGATGGCCAAAGTATTTATTGTTGTCCATCGAGAACTGTCTGAGTGCAAAAGAGTCCCTGAAACTTTGATGGAAATCCACATGAACCATGAGACACATTGGGGGTTTTAAGGAGCAGCCAATTTACAAAATGAAATACAATCAAATGGGATCTCAATCCAATCCCAGGTAGGTGAAAGTGAAAGAAGATTTACCAATAACAGTCTCAACCCACTGCTGGTACTGTAAGTACTTTGGATAAAAGCACCACTGAGCTTTGTGTCATTCTGCTGTCTCTGACAGGAATAAGTTGCATAATGATATTTTAGCTCAAATTCAAAACACCCCAAAATCATGATGATGACCAAAGTTGTTATCTGGGTCACAGCAGATTTAGGATGGACTGCTGCCAAAACCTTATATCAGTGAGTCAGAGACCTGGTCAGGTTGATGTGGGGACACATGTCCCTGTCTGGATACTGCAGTAAAGAAGACTGAAGACTGAAATGAAGTTGGAACAAATGTGGTGGAGCTCCTCTGGGGTAAAAATAATGCAGCACAAACAAAAGCAGGAACTGGTTTGAAGCTAAATTAGAAATTGACTTTTAGTTTTATTTTAATAAATGAGGCTAATATATAAAGTGATAATGCCACCAACACAAAGATGTCCCATCAACAGAGACATGGTTTGTCAAAATATGACAACAGCCTTTTATATTGACATATTTTCCAACAGAACAATGGATGACATATTAAACAAAACTCTCACTGTGAACAATAAAACGTGAATCATTGTGTGGAACCACCAACGCTTATAATGTAACGGCAACAAAAAGCTGAGACATTTGTGAGGGAGTCAAGAGACAAAAGTAGACAGTGACAGTCCAAATTTATCGTCCAACCCAACAACAAACCGAGCGGTAACCTCTACACTGCAAAAAAAGAAAAGTTGGGCAACAAACTTCGATAACATTTTAAGTTGGACAACTAAACTAAATATTTTAAGTTTTGTTTTTGAGTTTGCTCAACTCTGAATTTCTCTGGCACGATTGTAACGCCGCTATGAATGTCAGCTAATGTTGCGACCACAATTTTGAGTTAGCATTGATACGCTAATGGCTACTCTTGTAGCTGTAACAAGCAGCGCCACTAGCATCAGTTAGCCGCTAGCATCAGTTAGCCGCTAGCATCAGTTAGCTGCTAGCATCAGTTACCCGCTAGCGTCAGTTACCCGCTAGCGTCAGTTAGCCACTAGCATCGGTTAGCCACTAGCATCAGTTAGCCACTAGCATCAGTTAGCCACTAGCATCGGTTAGCCGCTAGCTTTCGTTAATGACCAAATTTCCCAACAAAGAAATAAGAGTTATCAGAACTATTGTCCCTTGTTGTGAACCCCAACTTAAAGATATAAGTAACAACAACTCACCAACTTGTTTTTGAGCAGACAACTGGCTTCCTTTGTTGTGCTAACTTACATTATTGCCCTAAATGTCAATCATTTATATTTCCAAGTTTTACCAACTTAAATCACTGTTTTGGGCCAAAAAATACAAGTTGGCTTTTTTTGCAGTGTGGGGGTGAATCCACTGATTCCAAAGAGAAGTCCAATTGTACAAATACAATTGTAAGTCTATGACAAAATGCCCCTTCTTATCACTTGATTTATTGCAGGTGACATTTTAGGGTAAAAAAAAAAAAAAAACACCCAGCAGATTCTGACATTCTGATTTGATTTTTAGGAACACCTTGACACCTGGATAGTCATGTATAACATTTTAATAGCTTAAGAAATCTTTGCATTTTTTCCTCTAGCTTTTATAATGTCAAAAATGTAGTTTGTCCGATACTTTACCATGACCAAATATCTGCAGAACTAATGACATTCCCACCACACTCAGCTACATTGTGTTTAGCAATAATTAGCAAATGTAAGTATGCTAACACATGCTGGATCAGTGGATAGCTTCACTTTAGCAACAAGCTGACATTGCCCAGCTTTATGGGCAACTGTATATAATATATATATATATATATATATATATATATATATATATATATATATATATATATATATATATATATATATATATAACTTGGAATATTTGCTGTTTTTCTATGATTATAATATGAATATAAATATCTTTTAAATCTTTTAAATTTAATTTAATGTGCAATACTCTCTGTGCAATGGTCCATATCCAGCTGCTGAGTCTGTCTACATTGTATATAATGTTCCTTAAGATTTTGTTTTATTTTTGTTTTAATTGTTAATACTTTTTATATTTCTTCTTGTTCGTATTGTGAATTGTTAATACTTAATTATATTTTTACTTGTTTATTTGCTAATACATTGTTTATATTTCTGGTTCATACTGATGTTTACTATTTATTTGATTGTACAATATATATATATATATATATATATATATATATATATATATATATATTGAGTTTCATGTACAAAACAATTACTTCATGTTCAAGAAAATAATCAGCAGATAAATCGATAATGAAAATGAAAGTTATATGCAGCAATAATGTATACTGTATATTTGACTGTGATAAGCTGTTGAAATATGTTCTTGTTATACATTTTCCAGACAGCCATTGTAGTTTGAGCTAAATCTTTAGCCAGTCTTGCAGTGTTTTGCTGTTTACAGGCTGTCTGGTTGTTCTGCAGCAGACAGAGTGGAGGTGAACAGCCGGTAGAGGGATTTTGTCTCAAAGCTCACGGCCCTGATCCAACTCTAGGCCCCATTAATGCCTCTGACCCTGCCTCAACACTAAGGTAGTGCAACTCTGGCATTTCTTGACATTATACTTTAGTAATGAGACAGAGGTAAAAGAGGTAAAAAGGACCAAACAGCAACCACAATAAAGCTTTTCCGACTCTTCTTCTTTTTAAATGCATTTTTACTATCTTAACCAATATTTTTTGTTTGTAAAACACTGCCAAGAGCAGCAGAACGTACCAAGACATGTCCTCCATAAACTGTTACAGACAAGGCTCAGAATTGGAAAAAAAATCACCAGAATGCAGAGAACTAGACAAAAAACAAACATCCCTGTTAATATTACAATCATTACTGTCAAAGAGGTAATGCTAATTTGACTATCACAATTAAAATAGTCATAGACAGGCTGATAAATTATTTTTTTTGGCTTTCTTGTCACAATAACAATATTGATCTCACTCTGATGTGAGTATGGTAAGTAGATTAGATTAGCTTAGCATAAAGACTAGCAACAGCTGGGAACAGCTAGCCTGCTAGCTAGCTCGCTAGGTAACAAAATCCACTTTCCAGCACTTGAAAGCTCACAAATAACATGTTGGACTATTTTTTGATTTAGATTTTATTTGATTTTGTTCACTTTGAGAAGAGCTAGAGGAGCTATTTCTCTCTGTTTTGAGTCTTTCTGCAAAGCTAAGCTAAACTGCTGCTAGCGGTAGCTAGGTGTTTAGCCAAGTGGCAATGAAAAATGAAGCCAAAGCACAAGTCAAACATTTCTTTGCAGAAGATCTGAGAAAGAAATTTCTACATTAAAAAAGTTGAAAAGGGCATGAATTAAGAGCGTAATGTGATGGGTTTTTTTACCCTGATAGACAACATTTTTTTCTTTATTTTGAAATTCTTTGGTGAGATAATTGTACACTGTAAATAAAAAAAAATCTGTTTAATTTACAGTAAAATACTGACAGCTGTTTGCCAGAACTTCACCGTATAAAATACAGTGAGTGGGTTTTCTACTGTTAATTTAAATGTAAATATAAAAAAAAACCTGTAATTTAGACGGAATAGTATTATTTTCAGGGTAATTGTGTCCTTGTGACGTTGCGACGTTTCTCTTTAATTTTACATGAATAAAAGTGTGCTTTTTACAGTTTAAAAGTTTTGTACTATTCCTTGATTTACGGTTATTAAAAGCTTCTACTACATGATATTCAATTTAAAATTTTGCGGCCTATTTCAATGCAATTTGAGTGTGTTTTACTGTAATTTCTACAAATATTTTTTAACAGTGTAACTTCATCATATGACTGCATCATTCATTCAGTGTCTCTGTTAACATATCGGTGCCTGAGATACTGAATTTGCTTTTATAATCCTAAATACTGGCAATTTCATTTGACCGTCTGTGACCTGTATAACTCCATGCTGCCTGCACTGTAAAAAATGTTTGTAAAAATTACAGTAAAACACTGTCAAATTGCATCAGAAATAGGCCGTAAAATTAAAAATGTAATATCACCGTAGTAGGTGCTTGTAATTACCGTAAATCAAGGAATAATGCAAAACTTTTAGACTGTAGAAAACACAGTTTTTTCATGTATAATGAATGGAGAAATACCATATTGTCACAAAAATAAAGGCACCACTCAGTCTAAATTACAGTTTTTGCTGATTTTTATATTTAAATTTACAGTAGAAGACTCCCTGTATTTTTTACGGTGAAATTCTGGCAACCACAGCTGCTGGTATTTTACCGTAAAATTAAACAGATTTTTTTTACAGTGTGTATAATATTCACTGCAGTGAAGATAAACATCAATTATCCATTTAAAGTTGTCCTTCCAAAATAAAGCTATGGGATTAAAAGTTTATAAAAACCAGGCACAGTGTCTGAAACTTCATATAGGCTGGAGAGGTAAACATAAAAAAAACACGTTTTAATTTACAGTAAAATACCGGCAGCTGTGGTTGCCAGAAGTTCACCGTGAAAAATACAGTGAGGGGGTTTTCTCCTATAAATTAAAATGTAAATATTAGCAAAAAAGCGTCCCTTTATTTTAGGGTAATTGTGTCCCTGAGACATTATGGTAATTCTCCTTTAATTTTGCAAGAAAAAACAGTTTTCTACAGTATAAAAGTTTTGTACTATTCCTTGATTTACGATAATTAAAAGTGTCCACTACGGTGATATTCAATTTTTAATTTTTACGCCCTATTTCTGATGCAATTTGACAGTGTTTTACTGTAATTTCTACACATTTTTACAGCGCAGGTGATTGCACGTGAACACTGCAGGCTCTGAAAATAGACCAGCATTAGCCTCCTATAATCCATTTAAACTAATCTTTGCCAGGTTTGGAAAACATCCTCTACTATGAGTAAAATCAAATGTTTCTCCCATGCAGGAACTTTACCAACAAAATGCTTTCATAAAAAGATAGAGAATGGCCTAAAATTAGCATTCAAATATAAACATTCATTGTTATTAACCTTGTGTTGCGTTCCCAACAGATTTAAGGTACAACTTAAATAAATTAATTATTATTTGCAAAACTTTGCTTGCTTTTCTCTGTTTTCATTCACTATAAATTGAATGTCTTTAAGTTATTTTTCTGGAAAAAGCCATTTGCAGACATAGTTTTAATAAAAGATGAACAAATAAATTAAATATAATACAAAAAGCAAAAACAGCATGTCACCCACCTTATTTAGGATTAGTCCCTCTCGGCTGTTTGTTTGGCTTTTATTTTATTTATTTTCTTGCATCCAAATGTTCTCTAGACAAATCCACCAGCTGACTGATGAGAAGTCGCTGCACATAACGCCCTCTCTCTCTCTCTCTCTCTCTCTCTCTCTCTCTCTCTCTCTCTCTTTCTCTCTCTCTCTCTCTCTCTCTCTCTCTCTCTCTCTCTCTCTCTCTCTCTCTCTTTCTCTCTCTCTCTCTCTCTCTCTCTCTCTCTCTCTCTCTCTCTCTCTCTCTCTCTCTCTCTTCTCTCTGTGTCTGTGTTAATCTCACAATATCCCTCACTGCCAACTACTAACTGTCCACCCACACTGTAAAAAAAGTCAGTCTTGAAATGTGGACCAGCAGAGTCTTCACTTGAAGTCCTAATACGCTAATAAAGTACGAAATTCCACATTTGTTACATGCAGTTTGGAAGCTTTTTTTCTTTTCTTCTTTTTTATGTGCTTTTTGTTTGTTGTTTACTTTTGTTTAACAGAGCAGCCTTTTTATGAACGTAAATTAAAGTTTATCACATGTCAGTCTTTTTTTGGGATAAATTACAAATCATGAAAAAATGTTGGCAGTAGAACTTCCAATGGACTCTTTGTTATTTTTATTAGATGTGTTTCCTGACCACTTGTTTACCACAGAACAATGTTATATATTACACATTTTGTTGATGATTGCAAGAAAAAATTCTTTCTATAAATTGGATGAAGAAAGACCCCCGCCATGATCACTCAGTGGCTACAGAAAGTATAACATGTCTACATGATGGAATATATGACCAATTACAGCTAAAAGTACCTGTTTTTATGAGAAGGTGGGCCCCAGTTACAGACTATACTGTTTAAGACTCTTATACGCTATTATTATCTAAATTAGCCCTTTTTATTTATTTATTTATAATTTTTTGGAATACAGAACCAGATAAAATATGTGTAATACCCTTTACAGTGCCATCTGTGTGACAGAAGAGACCCAATCTCAAGATGTTTTGATTTGTTTTCCTTTGTGATGTTAATTGTCTGTAAATGTGCATAAAGGCAATAAAGTTAAAAAAAAAAATAAAAAATTACAAATCATTGGGACTAGGCCTGTCACCATAACACATTTTTTTTAGGACGATATATTTTCCCAGAAACTATCACGATAAACGATGGTATCGTTGTATCAATGTTGTTTTAGTTTTATAACCATATTAGAGCATAATAAGTACATCCTTTTCCACAGCAATGAATTTCAAAATCATGAGAATATTAAACATTGAAATTGAAATGTGGAAAAGAAATATTAAAATATCCTGGATAAAACACAACCAAAACAAATAAAATAGACTTTCAGGCTCTGTTAGCAAAAAATTGCACTGAGATAAACGTTATGTATTATATTATTTAATTATTAAAATAACATAAGCAGCTGGAATGGCTGCTTGGGATTTTTTATTTATTTAAGAAAGCACAAAAAGTCATAATAAACAAGTGTAATTATTTATAAAAAACAAATCAGGCAGACCTTGCTGCACTCAGTGGAATTATTTTTTACTCCTCTTGTAAACTCAACAGATATTTTCTAAATTATTTGTCAAGGTGTTAATTTTTTTCAGTGTAGCAGCTCCTCCACCTCCCTGCTCCTCCTAATCTGCTCACACTGTGGAGGGACGCTGATTTGAAATTAAACTCTGAAATAAGCTAAATTAAAGAGATATCGGTAACGCTTTATATTAAGGTCCTTGTAATAACCATTAATTAACAAGTAATAAGGCCCTTGTAAGTCCTTACAAGATGCTTATTAACATTATTGTGTGTTTATAAGCTTATATAAGTGTTAATAATGGCATTACAAACACCCATGACCCACCCATTATGTCTTTGCCATGCCTTTATTAATCTTATTTTGTTTGCTTATTCATATCAAAATATACTTTATTGCTCATCTATTATAAGTTAACTATAAGTTAACTCTGCTTTTTGCAACTACCGGATCTAAAGCGAGAACAATGCCTTATTACTTGTTAATTAATGGTTATTAAGGACCTTATTATAAAGCGTTACCGATATATCTTTTTTTTTTAAACTTTATTTATTGAGTTTTTTCCCAAAACAATACATACAGTCATAAAACCCCATCCCTCCCTCTCATAACCAACAGTAATCTCGGAGGAAAACAAATACTTGAGTTAATAAAAAATAAAATAAAATAAATGTATTAATTAATAAATAATAATAATAATAATAATAATAATATATAAATTAAATTTAAATCATATTAATAAATACATTTAATAAATTTAATTTAAAAAAATAAAAATAAATAAATAACAATAAAACAATAATGCACAGTCATAATAATCATGAAAGTATACATAATTAAAATTAATTAATTAATTAATTAATTAATTAAATAACAACAATAACAAAGCGTTACCGATATATCTACTGTGCTTTGGTTTTGTAGAAGTTTATAGTAGTTGGAAGTAGTTCAGTGGCTCCAGTTTCTTGATCCTGCAGGAACCAGAACCAGTGACAGCTCCGGGTTCCTCCAGTCTCAGGGAACCTGCACTCCAACACACTGATTGTAGTAAAGGTCACGACCCCTGGGACTGAGACAGGATACCTGAGTATCTGTGGCTGACTGAAGTCAGCTCTAAGGGGTGGCCAGCGCCCCCTTGTGGTCCCTATAACTACAGTGTTTTTCAGAGCCTCTAGTGGGCTACAGGAACATACTTAGGTTTTAGGTTTTATTTTATTTGCACAGTTAGAATTACATAAAATTACAAAGATAACATATAATGTAAAGTGCAGGGAGAGGCAGAAAACCCAGATGGGCTTATTTATTTAAAGCCTCCACCTAAAATTTCATAGTTATTAGAAAGTGATGATAGAAACTGATAATAGAAAAAACAAATGTATAACATCAACAAGTTATAATGACAATAAAAAAAAACAATTAAACAAACAAAAATGAACATGGTAAAAAAGTGTATTTGTGTGTGAATTAGAATTTAAAAAACAGCAGTTAAATGAGCGTTTAGAGATCTTTTGAAGCATTTTACAGAGATGGAGTCCTGTGGAGTACTGCAGGGCTCCAGACTGACTCATTTTAATAGGAGCACTGGCAGTGGCGGACTCAGAGGGGGGGCAGGAGGGGCGACTGCCCCCCCTCATGCCTCCGTGGTTGAAAAAGCGCGCTAAAGTGCCTCTAGAGTGGTGAAAATGAGAGAAAGTGCCTTATTGGCTGCCCTTTACACATGAAAAAACGTATTGATTGCCCTCTAGGCCCTTACCTCTAGGGTAAATTATGATGATGTGCCCTCTAGAGGTTCTATAATACAGTATCACCCAACTGTGCATAATGTTATGTGAGATGTTTGCTCTCATTTAGCTCTCAAAGTGCACAAAATAGATGCATTTTACTTAAAAATGTACAAATTTTCTCCGGGCGGCAGGACCCCGGACCCCCCTAGATGGTTTGGTTTGATACTTTTAATTGTCAGTACCAAATCATTAACTACTTTGATCTGGATCTCCTTTTAACTTAATGCTAATATTTCATCATACATGATGCATCATAGCTTTCTGTGTGCTGGTGGGGCTCCATATTATGCAGAATGAGCCCTTTTTATTTTTTCGCCCCCGCCCTTCTAACAGTCTGAGTCCGCCACTGAGCACTGGTGCTCCAAACTTGACATTTTTAGGGGCACAAGCAGAAAATTTAGGGGCACAACTTTACATTTAGCCCATTTTAACTATATAAGGCCTACTAATACAGTTTGTCTCAGTCGCTTTGGTGCATTTCTCACATCACTATTTACATTTGCACAACAGTTAATGCATTTTTCAAAACAATTTGTACAAACTGCAAAACCTAGTTGATAACCTGCAGCAGCGAGTCTCTAAATGATCAGAGCTCATTCCTCTACAGCAGTATTCATGTTAATGAAAGAGTCAGAGACAACATGGTATTATAAGGCATTATGAATATGTATGAAGTCCTATAATTTAAGATTCCTTTATTAGTCCCTTGGTACTTTTTGTCCAAGTTCTAGTAACTTTAGCAGACTAAAACTCTTAAAACCCACTTTAACAGACTATGTAATGTTTTCTATTCTACTACTCTTTGTTTTCTGAGTATCTGAGAAGATCTCGTGATCGTTCCTGCTCCGTCATGTTTTTTCTTAATGTAAGAATTGTTTTTAGCCTTATGGCATCATTCTCGTAACGGCCGTCGAAGCATTTTGGAGGCTGCAGTTTTAAAAAGGTGCTACATAAAGTCATTAAAGATATTTGATATAATAGACCCAATAATCAGCTGATTACTATAGCTTTAAACAAGACCCATTAAATAATTAAAGTTACTTGATTACTTTCTTTTAATTTCAAAGTCAAAAAGCGGTACAAACACATGGTTTTCACAAGGTACAGGGCTTTAACAACCGGGTGTTTTCATAAATGATAAATTATTCATGCATTTGTTTATGTAATCTATTTATTTTCAATCTTTTTTGTTAATATGTATTATTTAAATATGTATGTTTAGGGGAGAGAAAAAAAAAAAGTGTTAATTGAGTAGTGGAGAAGGTTTAAATAAGCATATTATGCTTCATCCTACTCCTTTTCGGACATGTTGCGTTCACATTACATTGTTTGTTTTGACTATTGCTATTTTTTGTTTTGTTTTGATTATTCTCATTGGATGCATTTGTTTTTGTGTTTACTTTGTTGTGTTACTCGCACATGTTCGAAATAAAAGCTGAACTGAACTGAAAACATCCCTTTGATTAACCCATTGAGGCCTGAAAAACCGCTGGGCGATTTTAAAATAAGCCTCTAATTTTCTGGAAATTCTGGAAAAAAAAAAGTGTGAATGCTTCTACTAAATAATAGATTTTTCAGCCTCTGTAGCAGATAGAAATGAAATTCAAAAAGTATTTGAGAGCTTATACAAATACTAAAAAACGACGTATCCGCTTTCCAGGCTTCAATGGGTTAAAAGGCAGCCAGCTGTTAAGTTAAAGTGAACAGGTCATGAAACAGTCAGACACCAGAGTCCAGCTCAAAATGTTTATTCAGATTAAGATCAGAAACATTTGGTCACAATCAATAGATGAAGAGAGGCCAAAGCAATAACCTGGTAATTATCCAACAACCATTAACTTTATAGGTCAACAGATTAGATAGATCACACTCTGTATTAATAGAAGGGTGTGTGATCAACTCTCTCCAGGTTTTATTCTGGTCTTTAGCTCTTCCCTCCCAGGGAGTGCTTGTCGAACAGGTACTCGGCCATCTTGTTGGTGTGGGCGTCCATACGGGACAGGTTGGAGATGTAGTCGCCCAGCTTCTTGATGGCCTCCACCTGCTCGTTCAGGTAGTGGCTCTCCAGGAAGTCACACAGCTGAAGACACCATGAGAAGAAAGGTGATTTAGAACCAACAAATCCAAAAGTAGTGGAGCCAGGATACATGAGACCTTAGAGCAGGGGTGTCAAACTCAAATACACAATGGGCCAAAATGTAAAACTTGAATAAAATTGCGGGCCAACATTGAACAAATAAACCTTTTAATATATACCAAACATGTTTTGCTTTAACATTGAATATGGAACCAGCAACGCTTATAAACATACATTGGTAACACTTTACAATAACCATCTAAGTGATGTTTATAGATGGTTTATAAATGAATTATTATTAACCATTTACAAAATTCTATACATATTTAATCTTTAAATTGTTTCAAGCTATTTCTTAAAGGTATAAGAATAATTTTGAAATAATTTACATACTTAATATGGTGTTAAAAATGTTATAATGTGTGTAAAGCTATTAATAAACTAATAATTATATTTGTTTATGGTAAAGTAATCTATTTGGCATTTATAAATTATAGTTCAACATTACATTTTCTATTCACCATTCTAAATGGCCTATATATGGTTTATAAATGATGATTAAACATTAATAATTTATCTATTTACCATCTATAAATGATGGTTATTGTAAAGTGTTACCCATACATTATATAACTAAATAGTGCAGACATGCAAATCAAATTTCAAATTGTTCAAATGTCATTAATTTATTAAATAAAAAATTAAATAAAAATTGTATGCCTCTTTTCTATTTGCATCCTTCTGATTTAAATATAAAAAACTTTTTCAACAGGTTAATAAATTCTGCCTTTCTTTTCTCCATTTTTGGGAAGGGGTAGCTGGGAGACAGCTCTAGCTTGAGGTTGCTATGACGACTGTCCTGATTGACGCGCCAAAACAACAGCAGGGCATTGTGGGATTTGTAGTATTAGCGGTAAATGCGCCGTATAATACCGGCGGGTAAGCTTTTATAGTACAATAATTATATAATAATTTGGTATTGCCTCGCAGGGCCAAATAAAATTACACTGTGGGACAAATTTTGGCCTGCGGGCCAGAGTTTGACACCCCTGGTTTAGACTCTTCATACTTACATGGGGGTCGACGTGGTCTGAGGCCAGCTTGTGCAGGTCCAGCAGCGCCTGGTTGACGTTCTTCTCCAGCGTCAGGGCGCACTGCATGGCCTCCAGGCCGCTGCCCCACTCATCACGCTCCGGTTTCTACGGAGAAAAACATTCAATTATAGCCGACTGAACAGTCATTACACTAAGCCTTGTGTACACAGATCACAGAGAGCTGAGTCACAGCCTCAACACCAACGCTACTATTACACATGAGCCCATGTCTGACCAGCACAGAGGATTAGTTAGAGGGGAAACAAGCAGGGATGGGCGTTTGGAAGAAACCTGCCAACTCCATTATATATTATTGTTAACAGTCAATTAATCACTGCATGCATAAATGCACAAAATAAAATAAAAAAAAATATATATATCTATATATACAGTACTAGTCAAGTCAAGTCAGATTTATTTATATAGCGCATTTACAGACGGCTGAGCCGCACCAAAGTGCTTCACATAAAAGTGCAAGAAAGTGCAATAAAATACAGAATTGACAAAGGTAACAAAGAAAACAAAAAAAACTAAACAAAATTTAATTTAAAATAAATTAAAATAAGATGGGATATTTTTAAAAGCACTGTGGGATTACTAGGGTACACTATTCCCTAGCACTTGCCAGAGGAACTATGCAAAAGCCTGTTTTGATAGACGCTTTTATTTTGAAAGGACGAAAAGAGACTTAAACCTGTCGATCATAAAACTAAATCAACTGAGATTAAACTGTAAAGATAACGTCACAGTTCAATGTTTTTGCCTTCGGAGAGGCACGAGGTTAGTTTTCACAGTAATCTTTCATATTTAAATGTGTTTAAATAAGTTTTGGATGAAATTAAACCTTGTAATTCATGCTAGCAAGGTTTGATACAGTAAGCTAGTTTTCCCAAATGAATACTCCTGTAAATTCTTAACGATCATAAATCGATTTTAGATTAATTATCTATCTATCTATATCTAATCATCTATATATCTCCAATATCATGACCTTTGTTGAATGTAAATTACTGTTATTATTATCCTTTTTATTGTTGTTATTATTTTATTTATTTATCATTATTATTATTATTATTATTATTATTATTATTATTATTATTATTATTATTATTATTATTATTAGGGATTAAGGCAAGAGTTGGCCTTTGGGGCCTGATTTGGGTGGAATTGGAAGTTCTACTGCCATTATTGATGCTGTAAACTGTATGAAAAAATGTTAATAAATAAATTGTTTAAAAAAAAAAAAATGTATTCCCAAACCCTAGAAACAAGTTTTCAATTCAGGCCTGATTTGGGGCATGGAGCGAGGCAATTCTGCTTTATTTGTGATAGATGTGTTCTCCAGTCCGTACTGACCTTGATGTCCTGGAGGAAGATGCGTCCTCCTCTTTTATTCTGAAAGGACAGCAGCTTCTCAGCGTGCTCCCGCTCCTCGTCGCTGTTCTCCTTAAAGAAATGGGAGAAGCCGTTGAGGGCCACGTCGTCACGGGAGAAGTAGAAGGCCTGGAGGGGGGACAAGAGGAGACGAAGGTTAAAAACAGTGATTAGACTAAACTAAAGAGTCGTGACAAACAGTATTTATGGAGCCAGCTGGTGGTCAGACACATGAGTCACTGGGACGGAGGAAAGTCTAGTCGGTTTAGACAAATAACTGATATGGCGGCCACAGTTCATTTTTGAGCAGGAATGAAAAAAAAAAAAAAAGACCTTTTCTATGCATTTGGTGCACCAATATGATTGTGCAAAAAGGTAATCAGAGGGCTGTTTTCTACACAAATAACTGAAGATTTTACATTAGTCTTTTAATCTATTATATCGTCAACTATTTCTACAAATAAAAACTTTTAAAAATGTTGAATGACTAGCTAAATAAATCAGTACTGCATGTACAGTGACAATTAAATATAGAAAGAATAAAAAAAAATAGCCAACACCATTTCTAAATCAAGACAGTTCTGCATTAAAATGTTTGTTCTTGACGTTTCTTTGACAGGCCAATATTCAAATTATATCGGTCAGGCTCAAGCATTGATTTTATACAGTCATGGAAGAAATTAGACCATTATTTGATTCAATTTCTTGTTCATTTTAATGCCTGGTACAACTATTTGTTTGGACAAATATGATAACGACAAAATTAGCTAAAAAAAAAAAAAAATTTAAGAGCAGATGTCTAGCCATTGTCCATGGTTTTCTTAATAACCAAAATTATCTAGAAAACCATGGAAAATGGCTAGATATCAGCTCTTAAATTAAACTATTATGAGCTATTTTTGTTGTTATTATATTTGTCCAAACAAATGTACCTTTAGTTGTACCAGGCATTAAATGAACAAGAAAGCAAGGAGAAAAACAAGGGTGGTCTAATATTTTTTTCCATGACTGTAGATTAAAAAAGAAAAAAACAAAAATGCATGCGCTCAGCATGACACAGCACATTTGATCCTTAAATGTGGGCGGAACTCCTTATATGGCAACAAGCAGTGATAAACAACTGCAAGAAACGCGAATGCGGAAACAGAAAGCTACTACCGAAATACTGCATTACTTTCAGAGGTGGAAAAAGTATTCAGATCTCTTACTTAAGTAAAAGTACTAATACCACACTGTGAAATTACTCCACTACAAGTAAAAGTCCCGCATTCAAAATGTACTTAAAGTATCAAAAGTAAAAGTACTCGTTATGCAGAATGGAGCCACTTAGATTGTTTTATATATTCCAAATATCATATTATATTATTATTATTGATGCATTTATGTATACAGCATTTTAATTTTCTCAAGGTAGGGCTCATATTGACTACTTAATATTCTGTTGTGTCTAATCACCTAAATTTATTGTGTTTTTTTATGTTAAACCTCGAGTGAAAAGTAACTAAAGCTGGCAGCTAAATGTAGTGGAGTAAAAAGTACAATATTTGCCTCAAAATGTAGTGAAGTAGAAGTATAAAGTGACATAAAATGGAAATACTCAAGTAAAGTACAAGTACCTCACAATTGTACTTAAGTACAGTACTTGAGTAAAAGTACTTAGTTACTTTCCACCATTGATTACTTTACTATAATATTCACTAAACAGTTAAATTAAACTAAATTACAGTTTAGTTACTTAGACAGTTAATTAGCAAGTGTTTAAAACGTCTGTTTTTAACATTAAGTCTGTGTGGGTGTAAAGAATTACTACACAACACAATATAAGCACATGATTAACCCTATAAAGCCAAGTGTATCATATTTGATACACAAGTTGTTGAGACCTCTACATCATCAGTCTGATATATTTTTTTCCTGAAAAACCTGATGTATACATGTGTTGGAGATTTAAAAAAACAACAACTGAGCAACAAATTGCACAAAAAATACCAGATGTAGCAAAAATGATACAGGTTCATTGCTGGGTGAAAACTTAATATCAGCAGATAAATATTTTTTTTCTTGCATATTTGAATTAAATGTTAAAAGGAAAAGTCTTAATAGGTTAAACATGTTCGATTTTATGTGTTTTTGTTAGTTCGAGAAAAAACAAACTGAGCAACAAATTGCACAAAAAGACCTGATGTATCAAATATGATACAAATTAGAATTCATATATGCAATTTATTTGTTTTTTAAAATTCGTCAGCAGGTTAATAAGCACTCAGTTTTTTAAAAAAAATTGAATTTTCTGGCAATTATTTCATGGTTCAGGCTTTATAGGGTTAAGATCTTATATTTGCTTAGAATTTGGCAGTGATGGTACCTTATTCTCTAGAATCTCTTAGAATGGGACATTAAGGAGTAGTTTTTCTCACCATGGAGGTGTAGGTGTAGGAAGCAAACAGCTCCATGTTCACCATGGAAAATGTCTAACTATCAGCTCTTAAATTAAACTCTTATGAGCTATTTTTGTTGTTATCATCATATTTGTCCAAACAAATGTATCTTTAGTTATACCAGGCATTAAATGAACAAGAAAAATGAAGAAAACAAGGGTGGTGTAATAATTTTTTCCATGACTGTAGATTAAAAATAAAAATAAAAAATGCAAGCGGCTCAGCATGACACAGCACATTTGATCCTTAAATGTGGGCGGAACTCCTTATATGGCAACAAGCAGTGGTAAACAACTGCAAGAAAAGCGAATGCGGAAACAGCAAGCTACTATCGAAATACTGCACTACTTTACTATAATACTCACTAAACACAGTTAAATTAAACTAAATTACAGTTTAGTTACTTAGACAGTTAATTAGCAAGTGTTTAAAACGTCTGTTTTTAACATTAAGTCTGTGTGGGTGCAAAGAATTACTGCACAACACAATATAAGCACATGATTAACACATAGCATAAATATAATGGTAAATAAAATAGTAGTTTTTCTCACCATGGAGGTGTAGGTGTAGGAGGCGAACAGCTCCATGTTGACCATGCGGTTGATGGCGGCCTCGCAGTCTCGGTGGTAGTTCTGGCGCACCTGGGACTCCATCCTGGCTGGCGGTTTCTTAGGTTTTTCTTAGCAAAAACGGTACAAAAATAAAGCTTAACGGCGACTTTTTCAGTAGTGTTCAAGAAGTAGGAGATTAGTTCTTCGTGTCCGGGATGCAGACGAGTAGAAAGAAAGCGGGACGAAGGAAGAAGTTCCGTTCAAACACTGTTGAAGCAAGAACTCCTCGAGGTTTTCTTCCCAAATGTGAACTGGGAGAGAAGACGCCACGTGTATTTATACCCTGACGGAAAGACCTCGTGACAGACGTGACGTCACTCAGCCAATCAGAGTTCAGGTAGCGTATGGCAGTTGCAAAAGGATGACGTTGCATTTTCTTCCCGAGTCATTCATGGAAAATAAGGATTAATAGACATTTGATTTATTACAAAAGCATTTATGACAAAGCAGTTTTGTTATCGCAAAAGATAAAAAAAACAAAACATTATATTTGAATTAAAATATTGAATAGGTAAAGGCTAATTTATGTGTGTAAAGGTGGTTTGTAAAATTGTAATTTCCCATTCTATTTATTTGCATATAAATAAAAAACTTAATTCTTTATATTTGAATTAAAATATTGAATAGGTAAAGGCTAATTTATGTGTGTAAAGGTGGTTTGTAAAATTGTAATTTCCCATTCTATTTATTTGCATATAAATAAAAAACTTAATTCTTTATATTTGAATTAAAATATTGAATAGGTAAAGGCTAATTTCTGTGTGTAAAGGTGGTTTGTAAAATTGTAATTTCCCATTCTCTTTCTTTGCATATAAATAAAAAACTAAAAACTGAAATCCTCTAGTCAGCTTATAGATACCAATGGTGGAAAGTACATTTACTCAAGTACTGTAATGAAGTATAATTTTGAAGTACTTGTATGACCTTTGTTGAATGTAATTTACTGTGCTTTGAACTTCTATAATTTTTATGGTTTTAATTTATTTTTCTATTATTTACTTCTGTATTGTATTTATCCGTCATCTACTTTACTATTACTGTTATTATTATTTTATTTATTTATTTATTTTTCATTATTATTATTATTAGGGATTAAGGCAAGAGTTGGCCTTTACTTGAGTATTTCCATTTTATGTAACTTTATACTCTATTTCACTAAATTATGAGGCATTTTTTGTACTTTTTACTCTAATTTCAGGTCGAGATTTAACATAAAACTTGATCAATTTAAAGTGATTACTTCTTTTTTTTAATTAAACCTCATAACAGTATATCAAATATATAACAGTCTGAATGGGTTCATTCTGCATAAGTAATTTTACTTTTAATACTTTTTAAAGTACATTTTGATGCTGATACTTTTGTACTTTTACTTCAGTAAGTTTTGAATGCAGGACTTTTACTGGAGTAAGAGATCTGAATACTTTTTCCACCAATGCTACATACATACATACAAGAATCCTCTGGTATTGTATGAACTACAGTACATCAGGACATATTTAATCAGAAATTGTTTCCAAACATTTTTGTATCTCAACACACTTCAGTAGCACTGCAGAATAACTTCCAATAGTTATTGCACAATCATTTGTTTTGCTACTTTCATGATTTTTTAGAGAGATTCTGAGTTCTGGCTTATATTCTCCATACACTTGGTAATATATGCTGTAGTTAACTTTTGTCCCTATTCAACTCCAGTCCTAACTGACCTTGTTTTACCTCATAAATGCAGCTGAAAACTGCTGATAACGTGTTTTCAGCCAAGGAGGTTTTTATTGTATTACTCAACACCACAGCAGTGTTGCGAGACACGACTGGGTCTGAAAAGCCTGAAAAGCCTGATCGCTGAAACAACATGCGGAACAAGAATATGCTGGATGTGCAGTTTGTTAGTAGACGAGACCTTCTTCTTTTATGAGCGTCACAATTTTAGCTCAGAGGTGAAGTTCCAAATGACGTTTTTAGATACTTTGGGTAAATGATGTGATTAATAAATACATGGCAGGGAAAAAGAAAAAGATATCTGTGTGCTCAGTCGAGACTGTTCACTTACATTAGCAGGTTATCTAGAGCAGCTATTCTCAACCTTGGGGTCGGGACCCCAATTGGGGTCGCGAGATGATTTCTGGGGGTCGCCAAATCATTTTGGAAGTCAGCTCTGTCTCCACTGTGTTAAAGTGTTCATGTGTTAATGTGTAATGTGGTCACTTAATGTCTTTTTTTGGGTTATTTTGTGAGTATTTTTGGTCATTTTGTGTGTGTTTTTGGTCATTTTGTTGTCAATTTGTGACTTTTTTGGTAATTTTGTGTCTTTTTTTAGTCATTTTGTGTCTTTTTTTGGTCATTTTGTGGTCATTTTGTGTCTTTTTTGGTCATTTTGTTTCCTTTTTTAGGTCATTTTGTTTCTTTTTTGGGTGATCTGAACTGTGCGTGTGAGATTGTGTTCAGTGAGCGGGGGTCGCGGACAACATGCATGTTAAATTGGGGGTCGCGACTCAAAAAGGTTGAGAACTACTGATCTAGAAAAGCCCTGGGAGAAGAAGATCAATTTGTAGATATTTAATAGTTCCTGTATGTGAACAGTTCATTTAGGATATTGTTTTTGTGTTTCTTGTCTTTTTCCTTCTCTACTTATTACTTATTACTCGACTTATTATATTGTACATGCTCTGTTAATTATCAGCCTCTGTAGCAAACCAGACCATCTGTTATAAAACACACTGAGATTGAGTTGAAGTTTGCCCTCATGTAAACTTTACCTTTAAACTTTGATCAAATTGTACAAGATCTCATTTTCACCCTTATCAGACTCCAATAAACTGACTCAGCCCTGTGAGACAGCAGTTTTCCTCTTGTATAAACTCTAAGGAGCTCCCACTGTGGACCGGTCAACACACTGATTCTATGTTCTGTATTCTACCCGACAACAACTAAATCTAATCTTACCTGAAATGCTGTTTTAGTTCTGTTGGTGGATGTAATTTACAGTGTGGACATTTTTTTACCCATTGGTATAAAGTTGTAGTAGTTAAGTTTCAGCTAAACTATAGTAGGTCAAAACTACAAGCCAACAAGAGGGCTATCAGAGGTGGGGGCAAAAAAAATCGATACAGATATTTTGCATGGCAATTTTATATCGATTCAAGGCTGTGAAGTATCGATATTTAGCGTTCTAAAGGGCCGTCAGTATTTTTGCTGTACTTTTAGGAATATACTGGAGATACTGGTATCATATGAGGAATCTAAAGGCACCATGTGTGTCAGGAGATCGTGTTGGGAAGTTGTTGAAATAACGCTGCAAAGAGCTGTGAAGCTTAAAGTTGAGGAAAATATGAGAAAAAATGCTGCAGTTGTTGTCGTCCAACATGTTTGATATCAGTTCAGTTTGACTGAATACTTTGTTGGTCAGTCTGTGGGTTTGACTCTCATTGTGGAGAAATAAAAAGACTGAAGTGAGATGAATAGACTGAGAATTTGATCTTATTTGAAAGAACAATTCCTGATTGAATTTAATCTTGTGGACACAAAATGCAGATAAACAGTTAAATCGCAATATATTGTATCGCAATACTCACCATATTGCGAAATTCTTAAAATCGCAATAATATCGTTTCACGACTCAAGTATTGGGATTAAATCGTACCGTGGGGCCTCTGCTGATTCACACCACTATTGAGCTGGTAAAGGACCTTGATTAGTTACTTCCTTTAGGTTTGATGTCTCATTTTGCAGACAGCTGGTACACCGTCAGAAATAATGTGTGGAATTTGTCCTTTTACGTGTACAACAGCTTGTCAGTGGGTCAGTTCCCTCTATAGTACAGCTGTTGACATGGATGGATTTCAAAAGTGCCATGTTCGTACTTCAGTATACATCAGGTGACATTACTGCTGACAGCCAGAACTACAGGCTCGTTAACATCACTGCTACATCTCAGCTATGTCTGGTTTTTTAGATGACTGGCTAATTACAGGACACCTTTATGTAACACATTCCCTACTTCATGAGAAAATTGCACTAAATTGTCGCACTTAAACCCCCGCAGTAGGTTCAACTTAGAGAAAGGAAACTTGGTACACAGACGTCTCATGTGGAGACGTACAGAAAAGTTTTTTCTCTCCCTCTACACTCTGGTGATGATGTCACACACTGTGACACGAACATTCCATGCAATACACACCCATTATAATTTCTCCAAAAATGATCATGGTCATTGAACAGGGATTGATAAAAAACTATATGACCTATTGAAAGGACGGGCGAGGACCTGTTGCTGCTTGCCGCTTTAATATTTTTATTGTATTTTTTCAGGAGGGCGTTATTCTATAAACATTAGTCTGGTTGTTGGGGACAGTGGCAACAAAAGAGAGCTCAAAAGAGTTTTGAACTTTGCACAGGTAAGCAGGTGATAGTATCATGATTGGTATGAAAACAGGTTAGAAGCAAGGATGGCTGAGGTTCAACACAATTGCAAAGAATCTAGGGATTTCATTATCTACAATCCATAAGATAATTAAAAGATTCAATGACATTCAATTGAATATACATTTAAAATATATTATTAATTGATTGCAATCTGTTTCTTTTAAGTTGTAGAGACCGGCCAACTTTTTCAGAAATGGGAATTTCAACAGTTAAAACCATCTAGACAGGTAGAGGAGGTTAATGGTTAGGAAACGTTTTGTTCCTCAGTGCACTAAAAAGCATTATAACCTGTTATTGTGCACCAGTGAACAATAAAACTGAATAAGGAACACTCATCACAGACAGAGGTCTGTGGTTATACTTATATCTCACTTCTTCTATTCACAAAAAAGTGACTCAGCGATTCAGACAGCAGCCATCCTGATTTTGTGCCGAGTCACGTAGCACCACTAGTCCGCCTCGTACAAAGAGAGGATTCAGGTTCAACAGAGGATTTTTGCTGTGTCACTGTTGTGACTCAGCATTCCTGTTTGAAGGGAGAAGTCTTGTGACCAAAGAAATGCCAGACAGGAAGTTAACCTCAGTCTGCTGGCTGGAACCGGTTTGAGAAAATAAAAAATGGATCATGAAAGATAGAAAAAGGAAGCAGTGACTTGACAAGTTTTACTGGAAACTGTCTGCTAGACCAGTAGTTCTCAACCTTTTTGAGTCGCGACCCCCAGTTTAACATGCATGTTGTCTGCGACCCCCACTCACTGAACACAATCTCACACGCACAGTTCAGATCACCCAAAAAAGAAACAAAATGACCACAAAATGACTAAAAAGACACAAAATTACCAAAAAAAGGAAACAAAATGACCAAAAAAGACACAAAATGACAGAGAACAGAAACAAAATTACCAAAAAAAGACAAAATGACTAAAAAAAAGATACAAAATGACTAAGAAAAGACACAAAATGACTAAAAAAGAGAAACAAAATGACCAAAAAAGACACAAATTGACCACAAAATGACCAAAAAAGACACAAATTGAAAACAAAATGATCAAAAGACACAAAATTACCAAAAAAAGACACAAAATTTCCAAAAAAGACACAAAATGACCAAAAAAATCCCAGAAATGACCAAAAAAAGACAAAATGACTAAAAAAAAGACACAAAATGACTAAGAAAAGACACAAAATGACCAAAAAAGGAAACAAAATGACCAAAAAAGACACAAATTGACCACAAAATGATCCAAAAAGACACAAAATTACCAAAAAAAGACACAAAATTTCCAAAAAAGACATTAAATGACCAAAAAGACTAAAACACATGAACACTTTAACACAGTGGAGACAGAGCTGACTTCCAAAATGATTTGGCGACCCCCAGAAATCATCTCGCGACCCCAATTGGGGTCCCGACCCCAAGGTTGAGAATAGCTGTGCTAGACTGTCAGTGAAGTCAAGAGCAAGTTCATATTTTACATTCAATCCGGCGAAATAAACAGACACGACGACTGTATAGCAACATTTAATTATATGTGTTTAATTATGGCTTTTAGACAGTGAGACCCACAGTGTAATTCTCCAGAAACACACTGAAAAACTTTTTTTTGACAATGTTAACTAGATTTCACTGGGAATGTTTGAGCCAGGTTGGCAGTTACATAATTATTGTACAGTAACAAAAATAAACAGTACAGTATTTTTGCATATTTAGATTTTGTGTAGAGGATTGATGTTTTTTTTGTTGCTTCGTCATTAACAGAACATTGAAGCAGATGAGGTTTCAGGTATCAGACGGGAAAAAATGGATGCATTTTTAGTAAAAAAAAACAACCTCTTGTACTACAACTAAGATATTCTATTGAAATTATAAGTCGACCATGACTCTCCAATACTTTATGTCACTTCCAAACACAGTCTTTTGAATACTACCTGGAAGTCTGCCTGGATTAAACAAAAGCTGGCCTTAAAGTTAAGATACTAAACAAAACAGAGGTGTGATGACTAATAGAAACAAGAATAGCAGAAGAAAGAGGTAGAAAGTCATAAGGTTCTGTGTTTATGATTGCAGAAATAGCATCTTTCTCTTTTTAAGAAGAGTCTGTGATATACAGTAAATGGATAATGATTTGGGTTATTATCAAGAAAACCATGGAAAATGGCTAGATATTGAAGAAAACAATGGTCTACACTGCAACAAAAGAAAAGTTGGGTGAACTCAAAATTTCAAGGCAATAAACTTCTATAAAATTTTAAGTTGGACAATTAAACTAAATATTTTAAGTTTTGTTTTTGAGTTTGCTCAACTCTGAATTCAGATTTTTGTCAACTCAACTGTAAGTTGCACTAACTTATAATTTTACATTGTAATAACTTTTAATCCTTACTTCTGCTAACTTCTGCAATTTGACGATTGTAACGCCGCTATGAAATGTCAGCTAATGTTGCGACCACAATTTTGCGTTAGCATTGATACGCTAATGGCTACTCTTGTAGTTGTAACAAGCAGCGCCGCTAGCGTCAGTTAGCCGCTAGCATCAGTTAGCCACTAGCATCAGTTAGCCGCCAGCATCAGTTAGCCGCTAGCTTTCGCTAATGACCGAATTTCACCGCTTTCCAGCATTTCCCAACAAAGAAATAAGAGTTATCAGAACTATTGTCCCTTGTTGTGAACCCCAACTTAAAGATATAAGTAACAACAACTCACCAACTTGTTTTTGAGCAGACAACTGGCTTCCTTTGTTGTGCTAACTTACATTATTGCCCTAAATGTCAATAATTTATATTTCCAAGTTTTACCAACTTAAATCACTGTTTTAGGCCAAAAAATACAAGTTGGCTTTTTTTGCAGTGTGATATTTTTTCCATGACTGTATCTAGGTAACAGCAGCCGTGTCTTCATGTCTGTGTGGTGAATGTCTGAGCTACAGTGTACTTGAGGATATTAAGTTCAACAGCCATTAGGTCACGTCACTCTGAGATCGCTCTCACACAAATTGATGTTTTTTTCAAAGCTGAGAGTTTTTCCTTTTAGACTAGAATGTTTTCTATTATCAACAACTCCTACCAGTTAGTATTATCTTTGTTGTCATCCTTCATTGTCATCCATACACACATCCATTTTGCTGTAAATTGTTAAAACTTTTTATGTTTTTACTTGTTTATTTGCTAAAACCTTTCCTATACTTCTAGTTTATACAGCTTTTTACTATTTATTGTCATTTTGCTGTCCACTTTGCTGCTGTAACTCTGGAAAAAATATCCCCATTGTGGGACTAATAAAGGAAATTTGGTAACGCTTTATATTAAGGTCCTTGTAATAACCATTAATGAACAAGTAATAAGGCCCTTGTAAGTCCTTACAAGATGCTTATTAACATTATTGTGTGTTTCTAAGCTTATATAAGTGTTAATAATGGCATTACAAACACCCATGACCCACCCATTATGTCTTTGCCATGCCTTTATTAATCTTATTTTGTTTGCTTATTGATATTAAAATATACTTTATTGCTCATCTATTATAAGTTAACTATAAGTTAACTATGCTTTTTGCAACTACCGGATCTAAAGCGAGAACAATGCCTTATTCCTTGTTAATTAATGGTTATTAAGGACCTTATTATAAAGCGTTACCGGAAATCTTAATGGTAAAAATGTAAGTTCTGTGTTTTATGCTGTTGCTAGTTTAAGGTTTATTACCAGTGACTATTTTATAACGTGTTAATATGTCAGCAATGCTACCGACATGTGACCTTCATCAAAATAACTTTAAAAAAAAAAAGTTTTTAGTAAAATCCAATATTAGTTTTAAGTGCTTTTTTCCTTCAATATCCGACCCAGACGGAGTCTTATTAAATCTTTATATATTCTCTTATTTTCTCATTCTGCTCACTGACATGCTTAATAAATCCCAGGTGGCATTCACTTGGTTAGTTCTAGTAAAAATGTTCAGTTATTATGTCAAACCAATGTTTGTTTGTTTCACAGGATGTTCTGTTTGCATTTTGCTTGACTATATTCAAGGAAAAGATAACAGGACAGAGTTTTCTATGATACATTCACACAGTGTCTCATGTTCATGTTCCTTTAGAAGTATTTTATAATATGTTCTTGAGGCTGATGAAACCCTAAAGCTTCTGAAAATACATGAAAATGTACTTCATATTATGATATTTGGATTTCCTGGGCTTTACGATTTGAGTCAACTTCTTTGATTTTCTTCATTTCCTGATGTTTCAGGTTGTATAGACGCTTCATTTCTGATCTATAAATCAACCAATCACAGGCTTCCACAAAAAAAAAAGAATAACAAATTGTGGAAAACAGTGAAAACAAAAAGATAACTCTTAACTCCTCCCCCAAAGAGCTATTGTCCAATCACAGCTCAGCACCCATTGACTAAACACAGGAGTCTTTCCAAAGGCAAAACATGTAAGAAATGGATTAAACAGTGTTTAACTGCTGTTTGTTGTCATAGTTAGCATGTCCGGCTAACTAGCTTACTAACCTACCAATGAGTAGTAATCATGTGTTACCATATAACAACTAACTGCATTAGTTTGTGGGGTTATTTGTTCTTGACTAGCACATCTACTGCCCTGAACTGATATCTGGACATTTTCAATGGTTTTCTTGACAATCATTTTAGTTATTATCAAGAAAACCATAGAAAATGTCTAGAAATCAGCTCTTAAATGAAACTCTTATGAGCTATTTTTGTTGTTATCATTATATTTGTCCAAACAAACGTACCTTTAGTTGTACCAGGCATTAAAATGAACAAGAAAATGAAGAAAACAAGGGTGGTGTAATCATTTTTACTATGACTGTATGTGCTTCGTGAGCACAGAGAGCGTGGAGGGTGGGGCTGAGAAAATAAACAATTATTGGGGTTATTTGTTGTCTTTTCACTGTTATTTCACTGCCTTCTTATAACTGTCATGGTCACAGTTAACTTTGATCCTTCCTTTTAAATCTAAATCGTCCAGGTCACAGTTTAACTCTGCAGGATGATGTTTAAAACTGTGGATATCTGAAACTCTTCTCTCTGTCCTGTCACCTTCATGTTTCATTCTTCTATGCAGTAGGAATCCAAACGCTCTTCCACTGGACGGCGTTTCTCCACATCTCCTCCAGGAGAGAGGGATCAGACAGAGTCCAGTCCTTCCCTCCGTCCTCCTTTTGGCAGGACAGGCGCAGGGTTTTCAGAGGGCTGGTGCAGGTGAACTGGAGGTACTGACATCCCTACAGCAGAGAGAATGTAATAATAAGTTATGGGTAATAACTATACTGCCTGTTTCTTTGTTGTTGTCATGGCTACGGTTCAATAAAGGGACAGTTCACCCCCAAAAATCAAAAATATATACAGTACTGGTCAAAAGTTTTAGAACACACCAACTTTTCCAGAATTTAATTGAAAATGATGCAGTTTAATGTCTCAGTGTACTCTGAAATTAATGCACATTTGCAACATTGAAAATTCTTTATTGAGCATGATAGTGTTTTGAAAGTAAAAAAAGATTCAAAATCACATTTTATGTTGGACTAAAGGACTAAAAAAAAGACACAAAATGACCAAAAAAAAGACACAAAATGACAAAAAAAAGACACAAAATGACTTACAAAGACATGAAAAGAATTCAAAAATGGACAAAATAGCCCAAGACTCCATAGAGTTAAGTTGTTAACCCATTTCTTGTTCCCTGAAAAAGGCCTACTTGTATAATTCTGAAATGTACATTATTTTCCAGTTTTGGTTAAGCTTACCTTTTTTTATTTACCTCTGGCAGTTCACCACTTACCTTTGGACCCTTTCAAGCTGTTCATTTGACTTGAACTGCTTGGATTTCAATAAAAACTGGAAAAATTGGGCTGTTCTAAAACTGTTGACCGGTAGTGTATATATTTTTTAACTTGTTTCAAATACTATCTGTCCATTAAATGGTCCTTAATCAGAAGCTATCAGTGTCATTCATGTGTGAGACATTAAACTATTTACTGTTGTTACGTTAAGGTGCACCGTTAAGGTTTAGAAAACAAAAAATATTTGGTTAATTGAGTTTTAAAAGACCATTGTTTGGATTAAATACCTTAATTTTACTCATGTCGGGACAATAACATACATGAAAATGACAATTTGAACTTTAAGTCGGACAATTGTATTCATTACATTATTGTTCCTTATAGCAGTAGTTCTCAACCTTTTTGAGTCGCGACCCCCAATTTAACATGCATGTTGTCCGTGACCCCCGCTCACTGAACACAATCTCACACGCACAGTTCAGATCATCCTAAAAAGACACAAAATGACCACAAAAAAGGAAACAAAATGACGAAAAAACACACAAAATGACAAAAAAGGAAACACAAATTGGACAAAAAAGACCCAAAATGACCAAAAAAAGACCCAAAATGACAAAAAAAGAAACACGAATTGGCCAAAAAAAGAAACACGAATTTGACAAAAAAAGAAACACGAATTGGACAAAAAAAGACACAAAATGACCAAAAAAAGAAACAAAATAACCCAAAAAAAGAAAAACAATTACCAAAAAAAGACAAAAAATGACCAAAAAGGAAACAAAATGACCAAAAAAGACACAAATTGGCCACAAAATGACCAAAAAAACCCATTAAGTGACCAAAAAGACTAAAACACATTAACACATGAACACTTTAACACAGTGGAGACAGAGCTGACTTCCAAAATGATTTGGAGACCCCCAGAAATCATCTCGCGACCCCGATTGGGGTCCCGACCCCAAGGTTGAGAATAGCTGCCTTATACGACAACACTTGCTACACGTGCTAATAGCCCCGCTACTAGCGCCGCTAATAGCCCCGCCTCCTCTACGGAGAAATTAATGGCTGGTTTCCAGACTAATCTCATTTGTGATAAGTCTGGTGTTAGCCAGGCTAGTTGGTGGGTGTAGTTCCAGTCAAAAAACAAACAAACAAAAAAAACAGCTACTCACAACAATCTGCGGATTACCTTGAATAACAAGGTCATGATTTCTGGAAAGACACCCTGCTGTTGAGCTTTCAAAAGTTTTTTTTTAGCTTTGGCCAAAACAAACACAAACTTCCTGGTATGTAGTTTGAACACTGGTCAATGTGATTGTGTGTAGTTCTCACCTCAGCGCTGCCCCAGTACCAGATGGCCTTGATGACGCTGTGATTGGCCAGAGCCGCCGTCAGCTGATCTCTATTCCCTGTGATGACATTTACCAATCCTGCTGGCAGGTCTGAAGACTGGAGCACCTGAGGAGGAGGAAGACCATCAGTTTACAGATACAAATACAGTCGGCACAGGTGTTCTCAGTGGCAGCCGGTGATGTCATCAGTTAGAGACGCATCATCAAGACACGCCCTGCGGCGCTGGGATTGGTCAGCGTGTTGCCTTACTTCCTGCTTCACACAGTGTCATGTGGTGCATTGGGTCTTGTTACTTGTTATTTGAATAATTTTAAGAAGGCCGATAGCTCAGATAGAAAATGTGTTTCGCAAATGTCTTTGTACAAGATGTTTTGATTTGTTTTCCTTTGTGATGTTAATTGTCTGTAAATGTGCATAAAGGCAATAAAAAAATAAAAATAAAAAAAACCTAAATTTGGTGCCTCTCGCACATTCTAATGCCACTTTTCCATCTTTATTGTGGCATATTTTAATGAATTATTATAAAGAAGAATAAGGGTTCTTCTATGTTTTATTCAAGGCATCTTATTTTGACAGTCTTATTGTAAATTCTGCGGTGGACTCTGCTAACACATCCATGTGCTCTTATTTTGAAAGCTACATGTGTTTGCTTTTATTTTGAAGGCATTCTTACTGTAAAACTTAGTAAATGAATGCAGCGGAAACCCTGCAACCCCTTCATATACTTTCTTAATGTTAACGTTACTGAATGTTCCCAGATCAGGCGTTTAAGGCCTTTTCTCCTTAATTGTGGAATACTTTCTTCTTTTAGATCATCTAATTCAACCTCCATCTTATTAAAAACATCTTAAGTTATACTCACTGAAATTCCCTCCCCTTTTAACCCATGCTTTGTTGTCTTTTTGTTGTTGTTGATGCTATTGTGTGTTTGTCTCCAGCCGGCTGAGATTTTGTGCTGAATGCTTTTATTTTGAAGTATTTTCTAACTTTTGTTTTGACCACCTTCAGCATCACATTCAGCATCTTACCTGAATGAATGCCAAGGCAGGTAGGGGATACTTCTGGCTGGGGACCATGATGACAGCGTTGCCGTTGGCGATGGCTGCCCCAAGAAGCGTTACCATGGAGATGAGGGGACTGTTGTCAGGGAGGACGACACCCACGACTCCCAGGGCTTCAGGGATGGAGAGAGCAGAGCCAGACTGAGGAAAAGGCTGAAGGAGAGGGACACAACAAGAAGAACAAGACAATCATCTCATTTGATCAGTATTGGAAAATATATATAAACTGTTTATAGTATAAAACCAGGCGGCAATCTCCGTGTCTGAGCATGGAGGCCAACCAGGAAGTGCCTTAAACCTGCAATCCACCTAAAATTCCAGCAGGGGGCGCTAAGTTTGGCTGCAGAAAAAATCTGCCCATTCACTTCAGTGCAAAATTTGAAAACTTCTCACTTGATTTATTACCTCAGAAATTTTTTTCAGGACAACATTATGGTCTCAATCACTAGTAAAAAATGATCTTCAAGACAATTTGATGTCAATAGTTCTAATAATGGCCCCATTTAGAAGAAAATAGAAGATAAAGAATCGTATGATTTGGGGCGGGGCTACCTTTGATTGACAGGTGACTAACAAGGCGAGCCGTCACCAGGAGAGAAGCAGAACAATGCGTATCCACGGCAACGTGTCAATAAAGTTATATATAACGTTATATAGATAGAAAAGAGGACGTTTAGCGGTTTGGTCTCATAACTTTGACCCTTTCACTGTATTTTCACTTAATGACAGTTTATTTGAACGTTTTGTTCATTAAATGTCTTGTTCAGTGTTTGGTTGGACTAACAGACACTCCAAGGAGTCGCTGCTCAGTTTTCTGAGGTCAGAAAGATACATTTTGTTTTTGTTTTTTTGCTAGCCAAAACTAACATCCCAGTTAATGCTCCAGCTAATGCTAACATGAATTAGCAGCAGCTTCTCTCAGTCAGGTTGAGGTCTATGTATAAAAGCCTCACCAGGGTTCCTCCTTGAACCTTGTCACAGTAAGCTGCCCAATCACTGAGCCTGCTGATGCTAAGCTCCACCTCCTTGTCAGCCTCGTCCAATGAGAGTCCGGTCTGAGCATTGATTGACGCAGCCAAGTCCCGCCTCTTCGCCTCCAGGCCTTTGGCCAGAGAGTAGAGCGACTGAGCGCGTGCAGACGGACTCTTCTTCATCCAGCTAGAGGAAAAGATGACATATAAAGACATAAAATGATTCTGGAGAAGCAAACACTGACATGTGATCTTCTGAGTCTCTTTTTTTTATTTGTGTTCAGATCTATTAAACTGGGAATGATGCTTACAAACTAAAATGTCGAGTGTCCTGCAGGAACAAAGTTAACATGTACCGTAGTTTTAATGGCTTGCATGAACTGATAAGACAAGCTGTGTTTATTGGATTTCAGTGTAATCAAACTAAACTGTTGACACTCATGTACTTTGTTGATTTACTGACTCAGCAAATGTGTTAACTTGAACTTTGACTGGTGACAAACACAAACAGCCCACTGGATGGTGAAATACTTTGCTGCCTTTGTATAAATAAAACGTGTCCTTGGGAGTCTGAAGGCGTGAATAAATATTTTTCATTAAAAAGGACCAAATTTAATCAGTAAAAGTTTTATTTTGGGCATATATGGACAGGTTTAAAGCTCAGTTTAGCCTTAAAAGTCTCAGTTTTTGCACCGCACTTTCTTTATTTTGTTTTATTTATTGTGTCTTGTTTTCATGTCTTGTTCTAATTATTGTACAGTGTCCTTGAGTATTTAGAAAGGTGCTTATAAATGAAATGTATTATTATTATTATGATTATTATTAAAAGTAGGTTTCACATTGAATAATCCTCTCTGTTTATTTAGTGTGGTCAGGAAACACTGTTGACTTGTTGCTTTGGATTATTAATCATTATTAGGAAAGTAAGTTGCTTAATAAAATGAAAAATGAATTGTGTAACTTTCTTTTTAAACAGCAAAGGAGTCATCTACTTTTGACTTAATTTGTTAGACATCCTGCATCACTTAGTATTATGAAAGACATTATTATTTATTTATTAATATTTATTGATTTTTATTATCATTTATCTGTTCAAGATATTTTAGATATACACGTTTTCCTTTTTTAAAGAAGGAAATAGTTAATATACAAATAATGTAGTCATCATTTTAAATAAAAAAAGAGAATATATTTAGTCACTTTCACTTTTTGGACAATTCCGTCTAGACTAATATTGTCTCGCAACATTGTTTTACTTTAACTATTTTCAGTTTTGTCATCTGTATGGTCTTACTCGTTGTGTCAGTTTTTGTTGAGAAAAGCAATAAACAAAGTTGGGAAAAAAGAAAAAAGGTTACAAGATCTGATTGCAATGAATGCATTATTTGTATATTACCTTGGAATATCCAAGGAGACAAAAAATACCAGTGTGTGTTAACTGTATGTATATGAGCTTGTTGTTCCCCATTGGATGTGGAATTGTGTTTTTTATGTTTAGGACCCAACAAATCCATATTAATGTTCGTTGCCTGGACTTGTGTTTGATTGTGTCTCTTTCTGTGGCCCTGCTCTCACCCCGGCTGGACTTTGGCAGCAGCTTCCACGGCGTTACGGACGTCTTTGCGGCCTCCGTCTGGACAATAGGCCAACACACCGCCGCCCCCTGGTGGCTGCACCGCCACACTGCAGCCAGACACTGATTTACAGGGTTTACCTCCAACAAACTGCAGGTAGGGCTTCGGAGCACTGGGGAGGGAGGAAGAGAGGGAAACATGGGACATATATAGAAGAAGAAGAAGAAGAAGAAGGAGAAGAAGGAGAAGAAGGAGATTAATGCAATATATTAATGGATGGATTTATTATGGCGCCATGAATGGAAAACAGAAGCTGCCAAAATCAAAAATTAATACATTCACAAAAATGTAAGAACATTTTTTTTTCTTCAATGTATTTATTTAATTTTAAATGTTTTAATGTATAATTTATTTACTTAAAAAACTTAATTTTTTTTTTTTTTTTTACACATTTTTAATACATTTTTTAAATTCATCACCTCTTTTTTTTATTATGAAAATATTTGTAAATGCATCTATTCATTCATGCATTATTTTCCTTTTGCATCCCCCCTATAAACTTCCCCATGTATCTATTTATTTATTTATGTTTTCATTGATTTATTATTTATTTAAAAAATATTTTTAAATGTATCTATTCATTTATGTATTCTTTTTTCCCAGTTATTCCCCCGAACATATATTTTTGTTTTCTTTTTTGGTGCATATCCATTTCATTATATACATAGCTATGATGCCTTGTCATACCTTATAAACATTACCTAGAATGACATAGAGCATTATAACCCACCTGGAAGAGTCCGAGTCATCAGGAATGATTGCTGCAGCAGCTGCTGTTGTTCCAAACAGTGAGTAGTCCATGGAGACAGGGGAGGAGCGAGGTAGAGGAGGAGATGAGGAAGAGGACGGGCGGAGAAACTGGTACAGACCCTGGCAGAGAGCAGAGAGGAGGTCATATACAGCAGTGGTTCTCAACCTTGGGGTCGGGACCTCAATTGGGGTCGCGAGATGATTTCTGGGGGTCGCCAAATCATTTTGGAAGTCAGCTCTGTCTCCACTGTGTTAAAGTGTTCATGTGTTAATGTGTTTTAGTCTTTTTGGTCATTTAATGTCCTTTTGTGTCTTTTTTTTATCATTATGTGGTCAATTTTTGTCTTTTTTGGTAATTTTGCTTCCTTTTTTGGTAATTTTGTGTCTTTTTTTGGTAATTTTGTGTCTTTTTTTGGTAATTTTGTGTCTTCTTTTTGATCATTTTGTACCTTTTTGGTCATTTTGTGCCTTTCTTGGTCATTCAGTGTCTTTTTTTGTCATTTCTTGTCTTTTTTTGATCATTTTGTGTCTTTTTTGGTAATTTTGTGTCTTTTTTTGGTAATTTTGTGTCTTTTTTTGGTAATTTTGTGTCTTCTTTTTGATCATTTTGTACCTTTTTGGTCATTTTGTGCCTTTCTTGGTCATTCAGTGTCTTTTTTTGTCATTTCTTGTCTTTTTTTGATCATTTTGTGTCTTTTTTGGTAATTTTGTGTCTTTTTTTATCATTATGTGGTCAATTTGTGTCTTTTGGTCATTTTGTGCCTTTTTTTGGTAATTTAGTGTCTTTTTTGATCATTTTGTGTATTTTTCTGGTCATTTTGTGTCTTTTTTGGTCATTTAGTGTCTTTTTTTTAATCATTTTATGTCTTTTTTGCACCATTTTGTGTCTTTTCTGACAAATCCCTGAGTTTGTATGATCTGAACTGTGTGTGTGAGATTCTGTTCACTTCTGTTCTGTACATTTACTCATGTACTGTACTTAAGTACAATTTTAAGGTGATTGTACTTTACTTGAGTATTTCCACATTTGTAACTTTATCCTTCTACTCCACTACATTTTGAGTAAATATGATCAATTTAAAGTCATGAGATGTTTTTTAAATTAAACCTCATAACAGTATATTAAGTAGTTAAATGAGCCCCATCTGTACAAAATTAAAATGCTGCTTTCATAAATACATCAATACAAATAATTTAATAATATATTTAGAATAAATAAAACAATGTGAGTGGGTCCATTCTGCATAAAGAGTACTTTTACTTTTGGTACTTTGGTACATTTTGATGCTGATACTTTTGTACTTTTGCTTCAGTAAGTTCTGAATGCAGGACTTTTACTGTAGTGGAGTAATTTCACAGTATGGTATTAGTACTTTTATTTAACCCATAAGAACCCAGACATATTTATCCTTAAAGGAACATTATGGGGGATATACCACAGACCAAGTGGTAGAACACATTTCTGATGTTTAAAAAAAAAAAAAAAATCTACCCCTAAATGTCAAAGATCTGTGATGTGACATATACGATTCATTGGGCGTTTATGATATTTCTTATTTTAAAATAAATGAACTAGACACACATTTTCTGCTAACAGAAACGTTTGCCTTTTTCTGACATATAAATCACAGCGATATTTTTGTTACTTTTGTTGTTTTTTAAATAATTTTGTGTCTTTTTTGGTCATTTTGTGTTTTTTTGGTCATTTTGTGTCTTTTTTGGTCTTTTTGTGTCTTTTTTTGGTCTTTTTGTGTCTTTTTTTTTATCATTTTGTGGTCCTTTTGTGTCTTTTTTGGTCATTTTGTTTCTTTTTTTGGTGATTTTGTGTCTTTTTTTTAAATCATTTTGTGTCTTTTTTGGTGATTTTGTTTCCTTTTTTTGGTCATTTTGTTTCTTTTTTGGGTGATCTGAACTGTGCTTTTTCTGACATATACATCACAGCTCAGGAAATATGGTCAAAACAGGTTAAATGCAGTACAGGACATTAACGGATTAGAATTGTTATTGGGTTTAAACTGAGCCTTGCAACAAAAAAATAAGCTTTTTGAAAATAGTTACTTTCTCACATTCTGTTTCCAGTCACAGCCATATTTTGGAGAAGTCACTTCTTGTCACAGTCAAACAGTCTTGATTTGGGATTTAATGAGTTAATGTGAAGCATAAAGCTGAATATGGGAGATTCTGGAAGATTTAAAGTTTTTGTTACACCCGTGTCACCATTGGTTCTTATGGGTTAAGTAAGAGATCTGAATACTTATTCACCACTGATACATCTTTACTACAGGACTCTAACCCACCTCCTGTCCTCCGTCGGTGCAGGTGCCGCTGTCTTTGTGCCCGGAGACGGGCAGACAGGGGTCGGACACAGAGTGGGAGTTCACCCACACTGATCCCACCGACAGGCTGAGGAGAGAGGAGAAACACATATCAACAGGGAGAAAACAGTCTTTTTTTACAGCAGACATTTTGACTTGCCAGAGCATGAAAACTTCATGTGTTTTTTTATGCACACTGTTCATTGCACCTTATTTGTTTCATAGCACCAACATTTTTATACTGCATATTCATATTTATTCTGCACTGGAATTCTACTCCTTAATACATACTCCTTCTTTAGACACTTTATTTTTATTTTTACATGACATTTTATTGTATTTTTATATTCTATTGCTTGAAGTATGCCTAGGTTGTTCTTTTTATTTAATTGTGTTGTTATTGTGTCTGTGTGTAATGCTGCTGCTACACTGTAATTTCGCAGTTTGGGATAAATAAAGTCTGTCTATCTCTCCATCTCTTTATCTATCTATCTATAAAAGCACAGGTGTAATAAAAACATGAACAGCTCCATCATTATAATAATAGTGTCAGTGAGGGAGCATGCACAATATCTCAGCACTGGAACTGGCTCCACCCAAATGGATTAATATCGTTTCATTTCACCTGTTTTTCCTGCTTTCACAAGTCGAAATGTCTGCTGTGAAAAGGCTCAATGGAAGTCTCAGAGAGGACTCAGAAAGGAGATATACTGTAGAAAAAATATTAACTACAATAACGGTAAAAGAAAAAGAAAGAGAAATTCGGAAAGTCAAAGAAACATACAAGAAATGCAAGAAAGTAGAGGATGAAAAACAAATGGAGGAAGAGAAAGATGAGGAAGTGTGTAAAGGTGTGAACCTCTTAGCCGTCTCCAGAGCCAGAGTCAGGTCTTCTGTCCAGATGGAGGCCGCCTGGCCATGAGGACTGTGGTTCCCTGTGGAGACCAGACACCGTTACTATGGTAACCAAGTGGAAATTAAATTACAGGAGAACATCGTGTTCAAAAGACAAAAACTCTGAACAAAATTCTGCTCAATATTAATTTAATCGCTTTATAAAATACAGTAAATTATCTGGTTTTGAGCTGCTACTGATAGGAACACATGTTATGATGAGACTGTTAATGTGGAGTAAATCAAATAAAAAGTAGGAAATACTCCAATCACTATATCACTTTAACATTTATTTTAAACTCAACTGTAAATGACCTTTAGCATGGTTCCTACTGGTGTTTTTGTGTTATATAGCTTGTTTTTCATGTTTGTACATTTTCTAGGTGTTTTACAATGTTGTGATGCTTTTATTTTGAAAAGGTGCCATCCAGTGTGAAACGGGTGCTTTAATTTTGAAAGGTAGTGACAGGAAATAACAGGTGGAACGGTTAAATGAAAAAACGAACGGTAAATAATAACGAGTGCGTAGTAATTCATATAAAGTTGATATAAAGTATCTAAAGGCTTCTATAGTGGCTGACTGACAGGACACAAGGTTTGTTAAAGTTTATTTTCTTCTGTCATATATATTAGTGGCTATATTTGTTGTCTTAACTATAGTAAAAGTGCTTGTTAGCTCTAGTGCTAATGCTAATGTTTGTTATTGTTTTCCACCTCGTAGCTCTTACGGTGGATTCACAAGGTGACCAAGGAATTTATTAACTTGTTAATTGTTAATTTATTAATTTTATGCAAAAAGCAATAGGTGTTTTTGACTAAAGGTACCTCGGGTAACTTATACGTAAATCGCCTTCAAAATAAAAGCACTGCGGTTGTATTGATTTCTAATTTCTGGGTAACCTCACGGGGGCCGGACCAGGACAGCCAACGGGCCGGATGTGGCCCGCGGGCCGCCCATTGCCCAGGTCTGATCTAGATGGACAGAGGCCTACCGAGGGTCACTGCTTCCGTGTTGCTTCTGAAGGTCATGAGGGGCAGCAGCGGACCAGGACTGGGGCTGACCACGAACGGAGAAGAGGGGGCCGCCCCACAGAGCACCGTGGGGGGGTACTGAGCCCCTGAAGGGGGGACAGCACAGGACTGAACCAACTGGGGAGCAGAAAGAGAAAAGAATATGTTCGTTACTTTCACTACCAACCAGGAAGTGCCTTAGGCCTGCAATCCACCGAAAATTCCAGCAGGGGGCGCTAAGTTTGGCTGCAAAAAAAATCGGCCCATTCATTTCAGTGCAAAATTTGAAAACTTCTGACTTGATTTATTACCTCAGAAATTTTTTTCAGGACAACACTATGGTCTCAATCACTAGTAAACAATCCTCTTTAAGACAATTTGATGTCAATAGTTCTAATAATGGCCCCATTTAGAAGAAAATAGAAGATAAAGAATCATATGATTTGGGGCGGGGCTACCTTTGATTGACAGGTCACTGACAAGGCGAGCCGTCATCAGGAGAGAAGCTGAACAATGCGTATCCACGGAAACGTGTCAATAAAGTTATATATAACGTTATATAGATAGAAAAGAGGACGTTTAGCGGTTTGGTCTCATAACTTTGACCCTTTCACTGTATTTTCACTTAATGACAGTTTATTTGAACGCTTTCTTCAGTAAAATGTCTTGTTCAGTGTTTGGTTGGACTAACAGACACTCCAAGGAGTCGCTGCTCAGTTTTCTGAGGTAAGAAAGATACATTTTGGTGACCAATGGGTGACGTCACAGTGACTACGTCCATTATTTATATACAGTCTATGAGCCCAGCTTGTGTTTCTGACTCACCGTGGCCCCCTGCTGCTCAGCTTCCTGTACTGCAGCCTCCACCAGGACTCTGTCCCCGTCGCCGCGTAGCGCCACACTCTTCATCCCCGCCATCCGCAGCCGGAGACGATCCACAACACCGTCCAACACACTCTCCTGCACACACAGCACCCAGTGGACCTGAGGACGGAGAGAGGAGGAAGACTGTTAAAGAGGTGTGATGGTGCGTAGAATAGCGTTAGGCACACACGTCCTCCTATAGGGCAGCTATTCTCAACCTTTTTGAGTCGCGACCCCCAATTTAACATGCATGTTGTCCGCGACCCCCGCTTACTGAACACAATCTCACACACACAGTTCAGATCACCCAAAAAAGAAACAAAATGACCAAAAAAAGAAACAAAATGACCAAAAAATACATAAATTGACCACAAAATGATCAAAAAAGACACAAAATGACCAAATAAAGACACAAAATGACAAAAAAAGAAACAAAATGACCAAAAAAAGACACAAAATTACCAAAAAAACACACAAAATGACTAAAATAATACACAAAATGACAAAAAAAAGAAATAAAATGACCAATAAAGTCACAAATTGACCACAAAATGATAAAAAAAAGACACAAAAAAAGACATTAAATGACCGAAAAGACTAAAACACATTAACACATGAACACTTTAACACAGTGGAGACAGAGCTGACTTACAAAATGATTTGGCGACCCCCAGAAATCATCTAGCGACCCCAATTGGGGTCCCGACCCCAAGGTTGACAATAGCTGCTATAGGGGACACTTACTAACTACTTACTATTTTTTTTGACACGCTTAATTTTAGGTCTTCATTAAATGTAAGCTTTAATCATTATAATTAGAAGAAATTAAAGACATGAAATGTTTCATTCTGTGTGTAATAGATCTACATAATGTGTTATTTCCACTTCTTGAATAGAATTGTTGACATAAATAAACTTTCTATGATATTGTAATGTATTGAGATGCATCTGTACCTCTCTTTTCTTTTTGAAGGCGGCCTCAATCACTCCGTCCACTGCGCTGTCGATATCAGCTGACTCGAAGATGATGAAGGGACAAATGGCGCCGATGAACGGGGAGACGGAGACGGGAACGCCCATCCCTGCTGTGGCCTTACACAGCGTCACGCCGTCCTGGAAGAGAGAGGAACGGTGATGTTATGAGAAAGGAAATACTGGATTTTTTTTTTTTTTTTTTTAGAATATTTTATTTTTCAGTTTTCAATTCAACAAGATATACAGATATACATAAAAACACAAACACACAACTCCAAACCCCTTCCCCAACCCACCCACAAACTGAAAAGTGAGAGGAGAGAAAAAAATAAATAAATAGATAAATAAAATAAAATAATGAAAATATTAATATAAAATTAATTAAAATAAATAAATAAATAAAATGAAATAATGAAAATATTAATGATATAAAATTAATTAAAATAAATAAATAAAATAAATAAATAGATAAATAAAATGAAATAATGAAAATATTAATGATATAAAATTAATTTAAATAAATAAATAAATAAATAAAATAAATAAATAGATAAATAAAATTAAATAATGAAAATATTAATATAAAATTAATTAAAATAAATAAATAAATAAAATGAAATAATGAAAATATTAATGATATAAAATTAATTAAAATAAATAAATAAAATAAATAAATAGATAAATAAAATGAAATAATGAAAATATTAATGATATAAAATTAATTTAAATAAATAAATAAATAAATAAAATAAATAAATAGATAAATAAAATTAAATAATGAAAATATTAATGATATAAAATTACTTTAAATAAATAAAATAAATAAATAGATAAATAAAATTAAAAAATGAAAATATTAATGATATAAAATTAATTAAAATAAATAAATAAATAGATAAATAAAATTAAATAATGAAAATATTAATGATATAAATTAATTAAAACAAATAAATAAAATTAAATAATGAAAGTATTAATGATATAAAATTAATTAAAATAAATAAATAAAATAAATAAATAAAAAATAAAAAAGAAGGTCGAGAGGCAAGGAAGACAAGAGTAAGCACTGACAACAAAGAGAATGCAAAAACTACAACCCGTCCACCATAGAAGCTCCATAGATGCTAAATAGGGCTGCCACATCTCTGTAAAAGTGTTATAATCATTCCTGAGTATATATGTAATTTTTTCAAGTGGAACACAGTTATTTATGAAATTCTGGAAATTTTAACGCACATTTTCTCACACGTACCTGCTTGGTGCCGCTGTAGGTGACGTAGGTGACGCTGGGGTTCTGGGCCACTTTGGCGCCCAGGGACATGTCACTTCCTGTTAAAACATTAAGAGCCCCAGCAGGAAGTCCTGCTCCCGTGAACAGCTGGGCCAATAGGAGCGCCAGCGGGGCGCTGCTCTGCCCGGCGACAGCAATGACGGAGTTGCCTGGAAGGCAAAATAAATAGATAATAAATATTTTTGCACAAAATAAATAGATAATTAACAATCTTTCTTTGACTTTACAATGTAAAGTGTCTGTAACGCCAAACTCTTAGCTGAAGTACTTGAAGTACAATGCATCTATTTACTGTCAACATGTTGTGTTGTCACATTAAACTGCAGTTCACTGTTTAAAGTTTCATGTTCCTCTAAACCAGTAGTTCTCAACCTTTTTGAGTCGCGACCCCTAATTTAACATGCATGTTGTCAGTGACCCCCGCTCACTGAACACAATCTCACACGCACAGTTCAGATCACCCAAAAAAGAAAAAATGACCTAAAAAAGGAAACAAAATGACCAAAAAGACACAAATTGACCAAAAAAAGACACAAAATGACTAAAAAAAGACACAAAATGACCAAAAAAGAAACAAAATTACCAAAAAAGTCACAAATTGACCACTAAATGATAAAAAAAAGACACAAAATTACCAAAAAACGCACAAATTGACCACAAAATGATCAAAAAAAGACACAAAATTACCAAAAAAAGACACAAATTGACAACAAAATGATAAAAAAAGACACAAAATTACCAAAAAACACACCAATTGACCACAAAATGACAAAAAAAAACACACAAAATGACCAAAACACACACAAAATAACCCCAAAAAAGACATTAAATGACCAAAAAGACTAAAACACATTAACACATGAACACTTTAACACAGTGGAGACAGAGCTGACTTCCAAAATGATTTGGCGACCCCCAGAAATCATCTCGCGACCCCAATTGGGGTCCCGACCCCCAGGTTGAGAATAGCTGCTCTAAACAGAAACCTTCAGTCCCATTGTGTGGTTAGCTGTTAGCTCTCCAGATGTGCTACTTAGCGCTGGCATTATCATTTGATGGGGGATATTGGTTTATCTAAATGTGGTACCTCTTAAATAAAAATGTAACGCATATCTTTGAACTCTGGTCGGACATAACAAGATGCTGCCATCATCTTAGACTCCAAGAAACTGGTTTTATTTTGCCATTTTCAGGATTTCCAGGTATTAGAAAACAATCGGTAGCTTAATTGATAATGAAACAAATCATTAGTTGCAGTGAAATTGTTACGGTTCTTCGTTATATTGTACGCTGTGATTAGTTGTGGTTGTTCTTTAGTTATTGTGTAACAGTTAAACTGACCCTGGTTTTTGTTGTTATTTTATTTTGTTAAACTTTAGCCTGAAGGGTCCTTTTGTTTGTAAATATATCTTACCGCTATTTTATTTCTTATTAAAAACACATCAGTTAAAACCATTACATCTGGTTTATGTTACCTCCTTTTACCCCTTTAAGAGCTGGTGGACGTAACAGAAATATTTGATCCTAACACAAGGGAAGTGTTTTCATGTGTATCTAAATCAGCTGTTCTCAACCTTGGGGTCGGGACCCCAATTGGGGTCGCGAGATGATTTCTGGGGGTCGCCAAATCATTTTGGAAGTCAGCTCTGTCTCCACTGTGTTAAAGTGTTTTAGTCTTTTTGGTCACTTAATGTCTTTTTTGGTCATTTTGTGTCTTTTTTTTGGCCATTTTGTGTCTTTTTAGGTCATTTTGTGTCTTTTTTTAATCATTTTGTGGTCAATTTGTGTCTTTTTTGGTCATTTTGTGTCTTTTTTTGGTCATTTTGTGTCTTTTTTTGGTCATTTTGTGTATTTTCTGGTCATTTTGTGTCTTTTTTTGGTCATTTTGTGTATTTTCTGGTCATTTTGTGTCTTTTTTTAATCATTTTGTGGTCAATTTGTGTCTTTTTTGGTCATTTTGTGTCTTTTTTTGGTCATTTTGTGTCTTTTTTTGGTCATTTTGTGTATTTTCTGGTCATTTTGTGTCTTTTTTGATCATTTTGTGGGGTCAATTTGTGTCTTTTTTGGTCATTTTGTTTCCTTTTTTTGGTCATTTTCTTTCTTTTTTGGGTGATCTGAACTGCTCTAACTACTACTGCTCTAAATAACGCTGTGTGTTATTACCCATGGCCAGAGCCGGCAGGACTTTGTGCATCAGTGAATAGAGAGAGCAGTCATCAGAGACAACGACCGCCACCACACCTGGAAACAGGAAGAACAAACAGGAAATGATTAAAAGCTCCACTGGAAATGAATATTAACAGTAAATGCTTGTTTGTAAGTCTGACCCAGTGGCGTCCAGCTGGAGAGGAGAGCGTCTCTGAGCTGAGCCCAGCTGCTGTAGTACTGCAGCAGCCTGAGGAGGGAGGAGGAGGAGCAGGAGGAGGAGCAGGAGGAGGAGCACAGCTCACACAGCTCCGACACACACTGACCATGCTGCCCCAGGACGCTCACCAACCTGTTAGAGGAGGACACACATTCATCTCTATACTGGACACTGTTATGACTGAGGTCATAATTAGGGCCTCGGGGCAATCGCACCGAGCACTGGTCCCATACAGCAATAGCTGTAGGGACCAGTGCTCGGGGCTATTACTTTTCTTGACAGAATACGAATTTTTCACAACGTAAGTCGCAAACAACTGCCCAAAATTTTGCATTGAAATGAATGGGACGGCCGACAAAAAATGAGCTAAAAAGAACAATAATTGGAGATTTTTAAACGTCTACTTCTCCGGCATAATTTCACCTAGAGACGCCATTTAAACTTTAAACAGTAGATACAAGTCTTGTGTATTCGTGTATTAATTTGCGTTTCGATAGGTCATATAGTTTTTTATCAATCCCTGTTCAATGACCATGATCATTTTTGGAGAAATTCTGAGATTATAATGGGTGTGTATTGCACGGAATGTTCGTGTCACAGTGTGTGACATCATCGCCAGAGTGTAGAGGGAGAGAAAAAACTGTCAAAAAATAAATTTGAAAACTGCGCTCCAGGCCGCAAATTCCACTCTACAGAAATAATTTATACATAGAAACGTAGGAAAATGTGTCTTCTCCCTCACAATCCTCTGGTAAAGCTGTCAGAGTTATAGTTTGGGCGTAGGACGCACAGATGATCCACCAACACCACCAACAGCCTCATTGGCTCCCATATTAAAAACGCAGGGAGATTTGGGAAAAAAGGAAGATGAACTGTTTTTTTTAGATCGCTCTAACAAAGCTATTTTTAAATTTTTCTTTAAAAAAATCACATGTAGACGTTCAGGAAGAACTCGGGACGCTCAAAGTGAAGTCGGATCAATATATATATATTTATATAATGAATGAAAACCAGGTAATTTCAAAGGGTTCACATACTTTTTCTTGCAACTTTATGTACAGCCCTTTGAGGCATGCTTTGTGAAATTCAGCTATAATAAACTGAATTTTTGGCCATGTCGCCCAGCCATACTAAGATGTGTCAGAGTGAGTTATTTGTACCTGAGCAGCACCTTGGCCCTCTGGTAGCAGCTCAGGCTGCTCCAGGCCTTGAAGCCGTTAACAGCAGAGGAGGAACACTGGGAAACATCTTCCTCCACAGCACACACCATGCTGCACACATCACCTCCTGCAGACCAGAGCAGGAAAACACACTCATCTTCTGTTCTTCAGAGAATCTGCATGTCTCTTTATAACATACCTCCAGGCAGCTCTTACCTTTAGAGTCAGACAGGGAGCGAGTCTGTCGGCCGGCTGGACGGACGAACTTTCCATCGACGAACAGACCCAGAGAACGGGAATGGTGATCCAGCCAAGCCTGCAGGAGGAGAGAGAGGAGAAGTAGAGGTGAAGTAATCATTATCCAGGGTTACAATGAAATTTGATTAAAATTAGATTTTTCAGTTTAAGGTAACAAGTGTTTTGTAACAATGTGAATTACTCAGTTAACGTAATGTATATAATGTAATGTATATGCATGTAGATGGTACAGGAGAGGCAAAAATAAGCCTCGGGGCTTCAGCCCGTTCCTTTTTCGGTTGCTGTCTGATGGATTCTTTTGTAAAAACATGATTTTATTGTGTTGTCTTTGTTTTTTGTTTTGTTGTTTTTTTGTAACCGAAATAAAGCATTCATTCATTCATTTTAATGAGGTCCCTATGTAGAGTTATTATGACACATTACATTTTGTCCAAAAACTGGTCCTCCTGGAGCAACGCCATTATGTCGATATAAAACAGGCATTAATGTGACCAGCCCATTACTGAGAGGGGTCCTTCCAGAACCAGGAAGGACAGAAGAATCTCTGGAGCAGGTGGACTGCACACAAGATCACTTCTGTCTCAAATATTTTCATAATATTACTATTATTATTATCATTATTATTATTATATTACTATTTCCGTGCAGTGTTGGAACTGGTCGTCATAAGGTAGTCCTTTGGTACAACGCAGTTTAAGCATTGATCTGAATATTTTTATCAATTTACATTGATTGATCATTGAAAATAATGTAAATTGATAAAAATATTCATAACTAATATGCCTTGGGCTTATCTATCTTATCTGTCCAACATTCTCTGAATCAAATAATGACATTCTTTATTTTGTTGCACCGGTGGACACATTTTAGGACTACCACACCAAAAAGTGAATAATATGCTAAATATATGAAGAATTAGAAATGGACACATTCAGTTTTGAATTATTCACATATAAGGGAATATAATTGTATGTCATTTGACAAAAAATTTTGAATTATTCTTTTTTTCACTTTGAATTTGAGTTCACGTCAACCACCCAGATGTCCTGGTAAGCAAGAAGAATTTCAACAGCTTCATCGTCACATTACTGTTATCGGAAAATTACAAAAAATAATCGAGATATTGAACCTGAATATGAACTTAATATGTCCCCTTGAAGTTACAGAGGTAGAGACCAGGCAACCACCCCTTCAAAATAAATTCCACCTAAATATAAGCTACTACGAAGAACAATAACGATGAAAACTTCCTGCCAAAATGCCTCTAAATGAGGCAGTTCTGATCCTGTACATGAGAGATCCCCAGACCTGTGCTCAGCTTTTATTGGTCAGGAATCACCTCCACCTCTGCTGGACCACGGCTGATAAAAAGACAGTGTGTCAACTATTTACAGACAGAAGACCAAAGTACAGAGCTGCTCTTCACTATGAACCACCAAGCTCATCCTCGGTTAGGAAACAGACCAAACCAAAGCTCCTCTGATATGACATTATATTATTGCACAGCTACATTTCCCTCTGGTGACCTTTATTCAGTCTCTTGTTACAGCATTAACACAGACTGCAGAGGAGAGGTCAACTTGGATATGTTCATCAAACTACCAGACGATATGGCAACACATTTGGTGAACTGTACTGGGACCAAGGTTATAATAGTTTTGGATTTTTCATTAGTTTTAGTTTTAATTTCGTTGTGAATTTTTGTTTTCAAATTCAGTTAGTTTTAGTCAGTTTTTAGAGTGAGTTTGCTAGTTTTAGTTTAGTTTTTAGTTTTTGAAAATGCTTAGTTTTAGTTTAGTTTTTATTAGTTTTAGTGTTAGTTTTAGTTTTTTTGTAATGGGTATGTGCCTTCATTTCCTTTGGTTTATCCATCTTAGCACCAATAAGGTTATTAACTCTTACAGTTCTGGGTGTTTTGAATTTTGGTTCTAGTGTAAACATCCCAGTCTCAGTAAACATATTCACCATGTGTTGCATGTTGAAATAGAAACACTGAATTATGTATAAAAAAAGTTGACAAAGACGAAAACTAAGGACATTTTCACTATATTTTAGTTAGTTTTGTAACCTCACAATACAGTTTCAGGACCTGTTGTTCAGTTAGTTACTTGTTTTTATTTTTATTTCAGTTAACAAAAATGTTTTTTCAATTTTAGTTTTTGTTATTTTGTTAGTTTTCGTTGACTATAATAACCTTGACTGGGATATGAGAACATTTTCTAATCGCTAAAAACAAACAGCACCAATATTGAACACCTGCTTACATGAGAGAGTGAAGTCACAAGTCAGATCAGATTTTTAATCCTCTTTAAGAGGAAACATTCAAACATCTGGCCCTTGTCACCCTTGACATTTCATACCTAACTAACTCTAACTGTACAGAAAGTCACATGTTTGTCTTGTGAGTTCCAGCCAGCTAACAGTTAATGAACTTCACATGCACCAAATGGGCGCAAACAGTGCACCAGTGTGCAGTAAAACATGTTAATATTTGCCACAATATCGTTTTAAGCCAATCACAGCCGTTCAGTCTGGGTTAATAACTTTACCTGTGCAGTGGCAGCGCTGGAGGGAGCTGCTGGTCCGGACTCCATGCTCTGAAAAATGTCCTGCACTGTCTTGTTGGTGCTTCCGGCCATAATAGTTACAATCAGCGAGGAAGCGAGTCTCCTTATTGTAGCGTTTTCCTGAGTGGAAAGTTGAACTCTGAGCGGGTAATATGGCACTTTAAAGAAGCTGAAGAGGAAAAGGTGAACAGGAAGGCGACTCCACGTCAAATGCAACGTGCTAGCTTCCCTCCCACTCAGAAAAACCCACGAGACTTGCTGCACAAGTGAACCTGCAGAGCTCGCGGACCTTCCTTGAACTCCGCGGAGCAAGAGGAATCCCTCCTGTTTACTTCCGGTGTTGTGACCGGAAGTAGGAAACAACGTAATGTTTACGTTTTTTGAAATCGTCACCCTGTTAAAAATAATCACCTAACTCTTCTGTTACTTCTGTTTTTAGGGAAATTTCAGATACATAAGTAGAAATGTTCTGACTCCAAACCCAGTTTTGTTCACTTTCTACAGCAGGGGTGTCAAACTCTGGCCCGCGGGCCAAATTTGGCCCGCAGTGTAATTTTATTTGGCCCGCCAGGCAATACCAAATTATTATATAATTATTGTACTATAAAAGCTGACCCGCGCATTTAATATATATATATATATATATATATATATATATGGCCTATGTCAAGTGTGTGACTTAAGCGGACTTGTTATGCCTAAGTCAAAATAAAATGTGACTTAGGCAATTTTTTGAACATGCCTTTGTGACTTCATATATATATATATATATCATCTTCATATATATATATATATATATATATGATTTATATTTAAATCAGAAGGATGCAAATAGAAAAGAGGCATACAATTTTTATTTAATAAATTAATGACATTGATGTGTTTTTTATTTTAAATTTGATTTGCATGTCTGCACTATTTAGTTATATATTGTATGTTTATAAGCGTTGCTGGTTCCATATTTAATGTTAAAGCAAAACATGTTTGGTATATATTAAAAGGTTTATTTGTTCAATGTTGGCCCGCGATTTTATTCAAGTTTTAAATTTTGGCCCATTGTGTATTTGAGTTTGATACCCCTGCTCTACAGGAACTGGAGCAATACTGCACTTCTATTAAAGGACTTAAGAGCAAGAAGGCTCTGAAAACTGACTTTGTTTTGGACCGATACCTTATTGATTGAGGAATCATGCATCATGATCTTTATTTATTTATTTATTTATGTATTTATTTGTTGTTTTGTCTGTTTCTTACCCTTATTTTGGAATTGCTGTTTATTTGATTTTGTTTGTGTTCTTTCTTCTTAACCCCCTGGCAAAAACTGTATATATTGTAAATTGTTATTGTGAATAAAAAAATAATAATAATCATCTAACTCATTTTTTCAAGTTTTGCAGGAAACACAAAAAAACTTCCGTTATTGATTATATATCTAGCAGGTAAACTCCATATATTTTCCCAATTAAGGTTATTAATAAAGTTATTCCAATAGGTTGTTACATATGGAGTTGATACGACTTCTTTCTGAAATATAGAGCGTATATTACGGTTACTATTGTGTGTAGAGGAAAAACAAATTTGGCCGATTTCAAAGGGCAATAATGATGGATTTTTTATTACTGTACTTTCAAATAACAAAATTAGACCTAGATGGATTGTATTTATGACAATATTAAATTCGCTAATAGTAATTGGGATTCTTTATTTTATGATCAATTATTGATATGTAAGTAATGATCCGTTTGAGTTAAATGACTTAAAAATGAATTAAAACTATATTGTGAATAAACCAATAAGGGTAAAATAAGGATTTGTTTCTATATATAATATTTTTATTGTTCCATATGTTACGGACCCGCATTGCATTCACTGGATAAAAAAAAATAGACACCTTATCTCATAATTACGAGAAAAGATCTCGTAATTATGAGATAATGAGATAAAATAAAATAAATATGAGATAATGAGATAAAAAAAATAGACACCTTATCTCATAATTACGAGATCTTTTCTCATAATTACGAGATCTTTTCTCGTAATTACGAGATCTTTTCTCGTAATTTATTTTTTTTATTTGTAGTATCTATGCGGGGAAAATTATGTTTGTATGTGTTTTAGCTGAGTGAACGGAGCATCTATGGAACGGAGCACCGCTACATGTTTCACACGGACGCATTTGGTCGACGGACCCTCAAAACAAACGAGTTTGCGCTGTACTCACAAGGAAGTGCGGAAAAATTGGTGCGCTTTTTTCAGCTGAGTTGGCTCATATCAAAAGCTGGCGAATTGTTGTTCTCCTTATTTATACAACCTGGGATAAATATTCCCCAAAAAGGAGGAAGAAATATTCTGCCAAAAGGCCTTTGAAGAGATGCCCCGGAGAAAGGTAAGAGATGTCTGCAGCCGTTAGAGCAGCAGGCTGCAGATCGGACACACAACATAACGTCATAGCTAATGGTAGCCATTGCAAGAATGTGATCTTGTTTATAAAGTGTCGCTTCTTCCTGGTATAGTTTGGAGAGCTTTTTATAATTTAGACTTTGCTAATTTTTGCTCACATCTCCACCAAGTTGGCGAAGCGCGTAAAGATGCTGCCGTGCGTCCGTTAACGTCAGTAACGGCAGCAGCTTTAACTGTTGGTAGGGCTGGGAACAGCCTGTTCTTTGACTGCCAGGATGGAACGAAGCGTCCTCACCAAAACAACGCTGTGATTGGACAGGATCCGGACTAGCGTTGCGTTCATTGGCCGGGCTCTCTTAAGCCCCGCCTCCTCTTTAATTTAATTGGTCGTATGCAAATGAGGCGTTCGGCTACTTGTTGTGAAGTTGTCAAAGATACTTAGCGTTGAATGTGCGCTCTGGTCCATGCTGCCATGTAGTGCAGTAGTTCTCAACCTTTTTGAGTCGCGACCCCCAATTTAACATGCATGTTGTCCGCGACCCCCACTCACTGAACACAATCTCACACGCACAGTTCAGATCACCCAAAAAAAGAAACAAAATTACCAAAAAAAGGAAACAAAATGACCAAAAAAGACTCAAAATGACAACAAAATGACCAAAAAAAGACACAAAATGACCAGAAAAGACACAAAATGACCAAAAAAAGACACAAAATGACACAAAAAAGAAAAAAAATGACCAAAAGACACAAAATGACTAAAAAAAAGACACAAAATTACCCAAAAAAGGAAACAAAATGACCAAAAAAGACACAAATTGGCCAGAAAATGATCAAAAAAAGATACAAAATTACCAAAAAAAAAAAAAAAGACCAAAAAGACTAAAACACATGGACACTTTAACACAGTGGAGACAGAGCTGACTTCCAAAATGATTTGGCGACCCCCAGAAATCATCTCGAGACCCCAATTGGGGTCCCGACCCCAAGGTTGAGAACAGCTGATGTAGAGTGATGTTTTTCCTGCTTTTCCCACTTGTATATTGATTGTTTCTGTCTTTTACTAGTATGAAAATTTAGTAAATTTTATTAGTATTAATGGTGATGTTATTAGCATTATTTTGCACGAATTCTACATTAATTCACAGATATAGATACTGGTGCATCTCAATACATTAGAATATCATGGGAAAGTCCATTTCCAATGGTTCAAGTCAAATAGCCCCAACCAAGTATTAAGTGCATATAGATGGGCATACATTTCAGAGGCCAACATTTCTTTATTATACATACTTTTTAAAATTAGTCTTTTGTAATATTATATATATATATAATGATTTTGGTTATTATTAAAAAAAAAACATGGAAAATGTCTAGATAGCAGCTCTTAAATTAAACTCTTGTTAGCTATTTTTGTTGTTGTCATTTTATTTGTCCAAACAAATGTACCTTTGGTTGTACCAGACATTAAAATGAACAAGAAATTGAAGAAAAAGCGTGGTCTATCTGTACATGGACATACTTTTCAGAGGCCAACATTTCTTTATTAAACATACTTTTAAAAATTAGTCTTTTGTAATATTAACATTATTTAAACACAGAATTTTAGGTCTTCATTAAATGTAAGCCATAATCATTATAATTAGAAGAAGTTAAATACATTTAGACGTGAAATGTTTCACCTGTTTTTAATGGACCTATATAATGTGTTATTTCCACATTTTGAATTGAATTACTGACATAAATATACTTTCTATGATATTCTAGTTTATTGAGATGCACCTGTAGATAGATAGATAGATAGATAGATAGATAGATAGATAGATAGATAGATAGATAGATAGATAGACAGATAACTTTATTCATCCCAAAAGGGAAAAAAGGTCGCCATAGCAGTTGGGTATTTGAATACAATAAATAAATAAATAAAAAGATACAATGGAATAAAATACTGAGGTAGAAAAAAACAAAAATAAGAATAGGACAAAGACACTTACACATAAAGCATTGTACAGTGGGGTATTCTATTGTACAGAGCTTTCTGGTTTTTGTTTTCATAATTACTGTAGTTGTTATTCTGTAACTGTATATAGCTTAATAGAATAGAATAGAATAGGTCTTTATTCGTCATTGTCACATGTACAACGAAATTCAAAGTGCTCTCCAGTAAGTGCAACATTTAAGTCTATAAAAATATAAATATAAAAAGAAAAATATGTACAATTCAAAATACCCAGTTTAGACAAACACATAAACACACCCAGACATGCATGCAAATTCTTTGGTCATGATGTAATATTGTGCAGCTGTAGGAGCTCCTATAATATCACATTTGGTATATTATTTCAGAGGATGCAGGGGGCCCCAATGTTCAATGTTCAATGCAAATGACATATGACTAGAGCACCCTTGCCCCACCCCCACCCAGAAGGATTTTGGTGTAGGGTGAGCCTCCGTCAGCAGCATCACCCCATTCATCCCGTGTGGCAGGGAGACAGACAGCCTGTACTTTTGAGAAATTATGCCGTAAAACAAGTCAATTGGACCTGTTATTTTATTAGTTTTATGTATTAAGTGAGTTGTAAGGCGCTCCTGGTGATTGTTAGTCGAGTCAATTGACAACAAACTGGAAATTCACGCGAAAGACGTTGTGGCAAATTGGGTTTGGCACTTGGCACAATAGATGCAATCGGCATTATTCTGGATGTTCCCTGTGGTGATGTCCATTAGGTTTATTTTTAATATTTATTGACAAGTCCATCTTGGCTTTGAGCCGGAGGAGATGTGGAGGAGGTGATTGATGCTCCTCCCCCAGCATGGGATCTTTGTTAAATTATCCGCTGGTAGGAAAAAAAAAAAAAAACATTTACTAAAAATCAGTCTCACATAATTTCTCAAGCTCATCAGTCCAGATTTTTTTATTTAAATCACTCAGGTTTGTTCTGATAAATGTTGCTGTTTGCAGAGGACCGCCGGCAGCAGCTCGGACGGGACTGAGGACTCGGATTTTTCCGCCGATCTCGAGCACGCCGAAGCTTCCGAGAGCGCGCACAGGCGCACCAGCACGCGCCTTACTCGCGCGTCGCTGCGCCTCAGCCGGAGCTCACAAGGTAAACAATTCAAGTTTTTTGAAAAAAATGTAATCATAGGCAGTGGTGGAAAAAGTATTCAGATCTCTTACTTAAGTAAAAGTACTAATACAACACTGTGAAATTACTCCACTACAAGTAAAAGTCCTGCATTCAAAACTTACTGAAGTAAAAGTACAAAAGTATCAGCATCAAAATGTACTTAAAGTATCAAAAGTAAAAGTACTTTTTATGCAGAATGGACCCACTTGGATTGTTTTATATATTCTAAAAATATATTGTTGGGTTATTATTTTTGATGCATTTATGTACGGACCGCTTTAATTTTTACCAAGGTAAGGCTCATTTTTACTACTGAATATACTCTTATGATGATCAATTTAAAACATGTTAACATGTTCGCAAACATTTCATATTAATTATGTTTTTATGTTAAATCTTGAACTGAAAAGTAACTAAAGCTGTCAGCTAAATATAGTGGAGTAAAAAGTACAATATTTGCCTCAAAATGTAGTGAAGTAGAAGTATAAAGTAACATAAAATGGAAATACTCAAGTAAATTACAAATATCTCTAAATCGTACTTAAGTACAGTACTTGAGTAAATGTACTTAGTTACATTCCACCACTGATCATAGGAATAACAAAGAATCATATAAATCAATAACACTGCACATGCACAGGAACAATTATACATTTAGGATGAAAAATGGTGGAAGTAGAAACAAAAAGAGGAACTTTTATCATCTTAAAGGAATGTATAAATACAGTATGTAGGCTAGCATCAGTGGCAGCTACATGCTATGCTGTCATACATTTACAGTGTTGAAGTAATGGCTTTGGTTCTGTTATACTATATTTTTTCCTCAAACCAATTTATGAGAATTATATAATTATTGAAGATAAGTTTTTTCAGCATTTAGCAGACGTTTTCATATATTATACAGTATATTTCCCTACCTCTGTAGCTCTTGTAATAGCTTTAGCAGCACTTTTAGTTGGTTTTAATCATGTATTGACTGCAAAAAAAGTAGAAACCTTAACCTAAAAGAGACAAAAGTAATGTGGCAGTATCGACCCTCGATAAGGGAAAATTATTAGACCATAAAATATTATTAAAAAGCTATTTATTCTCCTTGGCGTTCAGTCCCAGCTAGGCAAGAATCCTTGGCTTTCTTTTTTACTTTTTTACTCTTTTATTTGTCTTTTTTATCTCTAACTCTGTTTTGGATTGAGCTTTTATTACTATTTTATTCTATTCTATTTTATTGTTTTACTGTTTTTAGTATTTTATTGTTTTTATTTATACCTATTTGTGTATGATTTATTCTATTTTAATAACTGTACAGCACTTTGGTCAACTGAGGTTGTTTTTAAATGTCTATAAATAAACTTTGACTTGACTTGACTATCCTTGTTTTCTTCAATTTCTTGTTCATTTTAATGTCTGGTACAACTAAAGGTACATTTGTTTGTTAAATTTAAGAACTGATGTCGAGCCATTTTCCATGTTTTCTTAATAATGGTTTTGGTTATTATCAAGAAAACCATGGAAAATGACTAGATATCAGCTCTTAAATTAAACAAATGTACCTATAGTTGTGCCAGGCATTAAAATGAACAAGAAATTGAAGAAAAAGGGTGGTCTAATAATTTTTTCCATGACTATATTTTCAGAATAACCTTTGTGTAATTACATTAACAATTTATTTCACCATTACACCAGAGTAATGTTGTGTATTTCACAACTTTAGGAAGACCTTTCCAAACCTTATCTTGCCATGGATTTTAGAATCTATTGAACATTTATCCTTGTAGGTACAATCTAAACTATTTATTATATTACAGTTTTGCTTTTCACCTACACTGGATTTCGGGAGCTATCCATACATATTTTATCAAACATATTTATTATTAACCCAGATATTTATATATATAAACATACACTACTGGTCAAAAGTTTTAGAACACACCAACTTTTCCAGAATTTAATTGAAAATTATGCAGTTTAATGTCTCAGTGTACTCTGAAATTAATGCACATTTGCAACATTTAAAATTCTTTATTGAGCATGATAGTGTTTTGAAAGTAAAAAAAGATTCAAAATCACATTTTATGTTGGACTAAAGGACTAAAAAAAGACACAAAATGACCAAAAAAGACACAAAATGACCAAAAAAAGACACCAAAAGACACAAAAAAAGACACAAAATGACCAAAAAAGACGAAATGAAAAAAAAGACACAAAATGACAAAAAAAGACACCAAGACACAAAATGACTAAAAAAAGACACAAAATGACTAAAAAAAGACACAAAATGACCAAAAAAGACTAAATGAAAAAAAAGACACAAAATGACTAAAAAAAGACACAAAATGACAAAAAAAGACACAAAATGACCAAAAAAAACACAAAATGACAAAAAAAGACACAAAATGACTAAAAAAAGACACAAAATGACCAAAAAAAGACACAAAATGACTAAAAAAGACACAAAATGACCAAAAAAAAGACACAAAATGACTTACACAGACATGAAAAGAATTCAAAAATGGACAAAATAGCCCAAGACTCCATAGAGTTAAGTTGTTAACCCATTTCTTGTTCCCTGAAAAAGGCCTACTTGTATAATTCTGAAATGTACATTATTTTCCAGTTTTGGTTAAGCTTACCTTTTTTTATTTACCTCTGGCAGTTCACCACTTACCTTTGGACCCTTTCAAGCTGTTCATTTGACTTGAACTGCTTGAATTTCAATAAAAAACTGGAAAAATTGGGGTGTTCTAAAACTTTTGACCGGTAGTGTATTGATTATTAACCCAGATATTCCTTCATTTATATGTGTAATTTGAACGAGGATGGATGCTTTTATTCTGAAAGACTTGAAATCCCCTTTACTTCAACAGTTCAGCTGTAGCTCTTATATATGGGCAGCCTGTAAAGCATGAATGGCTTCAGACAGCCCGTCCTCCCCCACACACACACTCTACAAACTCTACTCCCACCCTCTGTGTGACCTCTTTCTGCTGTGGCTGCCAGAGGGGATTTACACCAGAGAAAGAAAAGGTGACACTGTTTCCTCTGCTTTTTGTTCCTGAGAGAATTTGGCTACGCTCTCCTGGTCCCAGTTGAGGCTTAGAAACAAAACAGAGTCTCGTTTTCTCCCAGAAAGAAATGGATTCAGAGGTCCGGTCTTCTCTCCTGTGATGGGATTAGTCTCTTCATAACCATTGAGGTTATTTGCAACAAGTAACTCTGTCTTCTTCTTATCACAATTGCTTGGAGTTGCTCAGTTACACACTGCTGAGGTTTAAGACATTAATCTGGAATTTGTCAACACTTTAATGCCTCTCTTCAGTAGTTTTTGCAGCAAAATTCCTTTCCAAAGTTTACAATCCTAGTTGAAATTATCTTCATTATCATTTAATTGCCAGGGTTTTCCCAACCATTATACCACTCTTTGTGCACTATCTCAGCCAAATTAATTTAAAATCAATGTCAAATCAAAAATTTCCTCTGGGTAAATAGTGAAAGGGCCACGGGGGCTACTGCCGGTGTGTGTACACTATGATGAGATTCTTCAGAGATGTCAAACAATTAATAATAGTAATGTTATGATACTATATTATATACAAGGAGCACACCTACAACAAGCATTCCTTTTCAAGTAGATCAAGTTGTCCACCATAAGGTCGGCGGTTTGATTCCGGACCCGGCTCTCACAGTTGAAGTGTCCTGTGCAAAATACTGAGCCCATACTATAGGTTCAAATTCTGCTCAGCTCAATAGTGTCAAGGTCACGTTTATTTCTAGAGCACCTTATATACAACCAAGGTTGACCAAAGTGCTTTACATAACTGAATAACAACAACAACAAAATCCAATCCAATACAAGATACATAATTGAATAACAATAAACTCACAAATAAAAATAAAAGACAATTTGATCTAATATTATATTACATGAGATGTGCAATACAACATACATAGTGTGTGTGTATCTATCTGTAACTGTACTCATTACCTGTGGCCTGAGGCTCAGAGGTTACCACGGCAACTTCAGGTGGTTGTCAATGACGACAGAGGCAACCCAGGCAGAGACCCACAGAAACATGGAGAAAAAGAGTTTTTTTCCTCCTCGTTTCGCGCTCGTCTCACATTTGTTATTCTGTCATTATTCTGACCAAACGATAGCTCCTATCAGAAAAGACATGTGCAATTTTAAAACGGATCCGTTCTGCTTCTCTCAGAAAATCTTTGTGTTACAGTTAATGAGGAGCAGAGAGAGACATGGCCGCACTTGGAGGCTGGCCATTTAAATTCCATATGTCTCTCAGATTTTTTGAGCACATTGTATGAGACAAAAGAAGTTTGTCTACAAATTTGGAAAAAATAATGTGTATAGAGTGTAAATTGTGGCCAGGAGTGTGGAAAGAGAAACGTTTCAGACAATTTCAGACCACTTCTCCCACTCTGAGCGATGATGTCATACACTCTGACACGAACATTCCATGCAATACACACCCATTATAATCTTCGTTAATGGTTAAAACTATAAATCAGCACAAAAGTGACACACTAACATAAGTTACAATGTTGTAAACAGACACATTACAAAAACAAATGAAAACAGTTGAATCTTCATATAGAACAGCCAAATCTGAGAGAAATAAAAATATTCTGAATGAACTTGGCTGATACATCGAAATGGGAATTTTGTTTCTCCATAATATTGGTATCCGTATTGGCCCCAAAACCCAAGTATCAGTCAGGATCAGTGCTGGAACAAGTATTCAGATCCCTTACTTAAGTAAAAGTACTAATACCACACTGAAATGACTTCACTATAGTCTGAAGATGTTATTAGATTATTTTAGCATTTTAATGTTGTCCAGGTAGGGCTCATTTAACTAATTAATATACTTCTGTGTGGTTTCATTTGTAAACATGCATCATCATTTTAAATTGATGCTATTTTTTTATGTTATATCTTGACCTGAAAAATAACTAAAGCTTTCAGCTAAATAATTTGGAGTGAAAAGTACAATATTTCCCTCTTAAATGTAGTGAAGAAAAAGTATAAAGTTAGATTAAATGGAAATACTCAAGTAAAGTACAAGTACCTCAAAATAGTACTTAAGTATTGAGTAAATGTACTTAGTTACATTCCACCACTGGTCAGGATGTAATCCAAAGTAATCTCTCTCCTCTCCTCTCCTCTCCTCTCCTCTCCTCTCCTCTCCTCTCCTCTCCTCCTCTCCTCTCCTCTCCTCTCCTCTCCTAGATAACTGCAGCTCTATACGGAGCAGTTCTCCTGCAGCTGTTGGTCCTGACGAAGGCCCAGATTCAGCAGCAGAGTCAGCAGGAGGAGCAGGAGGAGCAGGAGGTGCAGCAGTTGCAGCGTCCGTCTTCTCCTCCGGGCGCAGGATCACACGCAGCCAGCAGGGGGCGACAAACACCACCGCCAAGAAATACCCACTGCGTCAGAGCAGGTCGTCTGGTTCAGACACCGAGGCAAATGGTGAGAGCAGAAGAAGTGTATCCTGTATGTCTTAGAACAGGGGTCGGCAACCTTTACTAACAAAAGAGCCATTGTTGGCCAAAAAAGGAGAAAAAAATGTCCAAATGGAGCCACAAACCTTTTTTTCGGCCTTCCAATGAAGATAAATCAGCCTAGCAGCATCACTAATAGGTCATAATGAATGAGAATTTCTTAAAATGATTTTATTTGTCGGTAAAAATTTAGAGTTTAAGGCACCGAGCTGTAGACTTTCGTAAGCTATGCTGCACATTTTAGTTGACAAAAAACTTTTTAAACGCTGTATATAAGCGATACATCTTTACAACTGAAGAATACAAATTTCTTTTGGCCTACACCAATGATAAATGAACATTACAATTTGAATAAATAACCTATTAATTTCTTATAATTTTATTGTCACAGCCACAGGAAGCCACTGCAAATGGCCTGAAGAGCCACATGTGGCTCCGGAGCCTCAGGTTGCCCACCCCTGTCTTAGAAACTACATCTGTGTACTACATTAAAGGACGCTTTCAACATTTTTTATTAAAAGAGGAGCAGGAGCAGGAGTTGGGAAATCTCAAGCAAATCCATTTATTAAAAGAGAGTGGAAACTGAATGAAGGGGTGATGAAAAGAGGGAGGGAGAAAAGTGAAGAGAGCGGTTTAGTCAGGGGGATAGAGGGAAGGAGGAAAAGGACAAAAGAGAGACTAAAAGGAAAGACTGATGAGGAGATGAAAGAGTTGAAAAGGAAGCTGGAGTTTCCAGGACCTCAAAGAAAAATTTTGGTCTTCAAAACCAAGATCATTTTCGATACAAATCAGGAATTCTTATAAATGGATAACAGATAGTTTATTAATGTTTAATCATCATTTATAAACCGTTTATAGGCCATTATAATGGTAAATAGATCATTTATTAATGTTTAACTAACTAAATCATTTATAAATGGCAAATAGATGGTATATTAATGTAAGTTTATAGTTACTTTACCATTAAGAAACAATTAAATTAAAATTATTAGTTTATTAATAGTTTAATTTGCACCCATTATAACATCTTGACACCATATTAAGTATGTTAATGATTTAGAAAAGATTCATATACATTTAAGAAATTGGTTGAAAACATTTAAAGATTAAATATGTAGTAAATTGTTAATAATTGGTTTATAAACCATCTATAAACATAAATTAGTTGGTTATTGTAAAGTGTTACCCAGGGATTTTATGAGCAAGAAACTCTTAAAGGATTTTACTTCAGGGAGGGAAGGAATTTTTAACATTAACACTTTAATATTTTCAAGCAGCATCCTTATATTTATATGTATGATGTTGCTGCTGTTTTACTTAATGCACAATCCTCCCCTTGTTATGTTATGTTTACGTTTATTTGATTTGATTTGATAAATCTTTATTGTCCCCGAGGGGCAATTTGTTCTGCATTCAGTAGTAAAAAATGTCACACAACAAACAAATAATCATAACAAATACAAAACACAGAACATAAAAACATTAAAGCATAAAAGCATGGTTTATGTTATGTTGTATGTTCTTGTGCCCTTATGCACTTATGTGTATGTTACTAAGGAAAAATGAATAAAAAGTAAATAAAAAAAGAAAAGAAAAGGAAGCTGGAAGGGCAGAGAAAAGAGAAATGATGTGAAGATGAGGAGGAGGAGGAGGAGGAGGAGGAGGAAGAGCATCTATCTGCTTGTTGCATTCATTCATTTTCGTGCCATTCAACTAATGTCACTGTGATCACAGTGTGTTCCTGATTACAAAGAAGACAAATATGTCTCAGTACATATCCTGGCCCAATAAATGACCTGACAGAGACACTGTAGCAGATGGTGATCTGTATCTGTGCTTAGATTGTTTAATTTTATTATTTAGTGTCTTAACATTGAGTCATATCAGGAAAACAATATTAGGCTGCTTTAATAATACAAATTAAACACAATTCTCATCATGTTTATGTCACACAGCAAGCCTATTTAGTTTGTTTATTTGCACAATACGAAGTAGAAAAAAACAAAGCACTACATATTATATCTTGATTATTCTAACTAGTGAACACTCATATTGCAACTATCTATGGCTTAAACATATTTTATGGACGAACCACATGTATGCTAATGATAATAAGACATTTTCTTGAACCTTTCCATCAGTCCTAAAGGTGAAGGTCAATGTGTAAGGAATGAGCTCTTGTTAACGTTAAATCTGGTGTTCCACATGGCTTATTTCAGGGCCCATGGTGGTTTTAATTTGCCAGTTTAAAAGTTTGTAAATTGTAGAGGGAAGGAAAACATCGATACAGCATAGTATTGCGATATTTTGCGTGCCGATATTATATCGATTCATGTCCGCCAAGTATCGATGTTTAGCATTCGGCGTATTTACGCCATTTTTTTCCCCAGAGGCCGTAGCTGGCACCATGTGCGTCAGGATATCGGGTCGGGAAGTTGTTGAAATATCGCTACACAGAGTTAAATAAATTGTTTAGAATGGCAGAGGCTTGCAATCTGTGAGTTAAAATGGCCGGGCATCTTGGATAGTTCAATGTGACTGGAAAAATAGGAAATGTGCTGTAATATTCACCTGCCAGGCTCTCTGAGCTCAAACACTGGTTTCCTACTGCAGCGACATCAGTCTCCACTATTGGATTTATTTGCAGGCAGCTACTGCTGCAGGCTGTTCACTGTATCTGAATGTGGTCGCATTTGCAACCTACAGAGAATTCCCGTAAGAGATATTTAGCAGTAGAGGTTAAAGAAGTGGAAATATTCATGGTTAATAAGGCTACGTAGGGACATACACTGATTTTGAATCATTGACACAGTTTTTTTTTGACAAAAAAGTGTATTTGTGTGTGAACTAGAATTACAAAACAGCAGTTAAATGAGCTTTCAGGCATCTTTTGAAGCATTGCTTCCTTTCTCATTCTCTTCGTTCTGATTGGCTCAGCAGACCTGAAGCAAGGGGCGGACCGAGACGAAACCCCTCCTCGGACCCCGACAGGCAACGCCCCGTCCTCAGAGTCAGACATCGAGGTCTCCAGCCCGGGCAACGACCTCGTGTCTTCCAGCAACGACATCGTAGTTTCACAAGAGGAGGACGAGAGATTGGCCAAAGAGCTGTCACTCAAAGAGGCCGCCGCCCACGACCTTTCCCACCGGCCCAAGCGACGGCGCTTCCATGAGAGCTACAACTTCAACATGAAGTGTCCCACACCTGGCTGCAACTCATTGGGTGAGGGCAAAAACACTTTCTTTTATATTGGATTAGATGTCATGCTCCGATCCTAGCCTGGGTTTACCCATAATGCCTTGCACGCTCGAATTTCATTTCAAACCTCCATCCAGTCTGGAAACCAGGAAGGTTTCTTTGCCCTGTTTTAGGATCCAATCACAGAGCGGGGAGGGACGGCAAGACGATGACGCGTACTACTCGGCAGACGGAAGCTTGTAGTTTTGTAGTTTTCTTACGGATCCAACATGGCTGCTGCAGACGCGAAACTCTCTTTCGATCTAGCTGACAGCGTTTTAAATAGTTTAGAGTGAAAGTTTATTTTAAAAGAAGAACAACAATTGACTTTACACTCCTGTTTCACAGCGAAAAAGGATGTTTTAGAATTGCTTCCGACAGGATTTGGCCAAAGCCTAATCTACCAACTAGCATTACATATTGCACATTTAAAATGATGTAATCTGGGTACACCTTAATGTACTTCCAGTCTAAACAGTCATTTAAAAATATGAAATGTGTGCACTGTTGCTTGTTGTAACTTGCCATTTTCTTTTTTTTGTAATTAATTTTTTATTAGCATTTTGTGTCCGATATATAAACAACATATACTGTACCAACTGTGTATGATATTATCAGTATCAATTCACATTCACTTCAAAAGCACACATACAGTAAAACAGGAGTAAAAAATAGAAAAAATAAAAACTTTCTTAGCCCTGTTTTAGCCATCAGACACCGCTACTAGCGCCGCTACTAGCGCTGCTACTAGCCCCGCTACTAGCCCCGCTACTAGCACCGCTACTAACCCCGCTACTAGCCCTGCTACTAGCACTGCTACTAGCCCCGCTACTAGCCCCGCTACTAGTGCCGCTACTAGCCCCGCTACTAGTGCCGCTACTAGTGCCGCTACTAGCCCCGCTACTAGTTCCGCTACTAACCCCGCTACTAGCCCTGCTACTAGCACTGCTACTAGCCCCACTACTAGTGCCGCTACTAGCCCCGCTACTAGTGCCGCTACTAGTGCCGCTACTAGCCCCGCTACTAGCCCCGCTACTAGTTCCGCTACTAACCCCGCTACTAGCCCTGCTACTAGCGCTGCTACTAGCCCCGCTACTAGCGCCGCTACTAGCCCCGCTACTAGCGCCGCTACTAGCCCCGCTACTAGCGCCGCTACTAGCCCCGCTACTAGCCCCGTTACTAGCCCCGCTACTAGCGCCGCTACTAGCCCCGATACTAGCCCCGCTAGTAGCGCCGCTACTAGCCACCCTACTAGCCCCGCTACCGCTCGCTTCTGTAACGCAGGTGATCTGGCTACGAGCCGGGGGACAGCGAAGCCCCCAGAGACCCCCAGCAGCTCGTCTATTGCCCATAAAATCAGTGGATGTGTGTGGCTGAATGACATGAGGGGGAAATAAGGCGTAAAAATTAATAATCTTGCAGAAAGCGAGAACTGGAGAAGCAAAGCAGCAGTCAGAACATGCTGCAGAAAAACGTTGCAGAAGCAGAATTGAGCATTTTAGTCTCAAAGTAGAGATGCTAGAGGGCTAGTCCGGCTATGTAAACATTCATTTCTGTCGCTCTACATACGTCATCTGGTATAACTGATCTGATTGGCTAAGAGCTACCTACAGACGCTTTGATAGACATTCTAAGCGCCCAATAAACGGCTCTGGAGGATCGTAAACCACACCTCCTCTACGGAGAAATGAACGGCTGGTTGCCAGACTAATCTCATTTGTGATTAGTCTGGTGTTAGCCAGGCTGCTCCGATCCACCAATCTTTATCAATCTGTCTACATCCCTCTTTCTTTACGTCTCTGTGTCCCTCACCCTTTCCTTTTTCCGTTTTTCTCTCAGGTCATCTAACAGGAAGGCATGAGAGACATTTCTCCATATCGGGATGTCCTCTCTACCACAACCTCTCTGCTGATGAATGCAAGGTACACACACACACACACACACACACACACACACACACACACACACACACACACACACACACACACTTACACAAAGATTTATCAGCAGGGATTCAAGACTATGAAGAGAGTGTGAAACCATGATGTTTTTCAGACAAATTATGCCACATTGCTTCAGTTACTACATTGTTGCTTGTATTATACAATACAGGTGCATCTCAATGAATTAGAATATCGTAGAAAAGTTCATTTATGTCAGTAATTCAATTTTTATGTATATATATATATATATGGCAAGTTAAATATATATATATATATATATATATATATATATTTAACTTGCCATATATATATATACATAAAAATTGAAAATTGAAAAGTAATATTGATTGAATATTTATGTCGGCCTTAAAAAATGACACAAATAATGCTTAATTTCACCTTAAAAGTTGATGTTTTGCATATATATATATATATATATATATGTATTAAATGTGTATAAATAAATGTGTATATATATATTAAAAGTTGATGTTTTGCATATATATATATATATATATATATATGCAAAACATCAACTTTTAAGGTGAAATTAAGCATTATTTGTGTCATTTTTTAAGGCCGACATAAATATTCAATCAATATTACTTTTAAATGTTCCAGTTGGTATTTTGCATATGTATATATATATATATATATATAAAAGACACTGAGCCTCCACTATATCCTTGCTCTGACTCTAGACTATAGATCTAGAAACTTAATTTCCTCATCTTTGATTGCCTACTTACAAAAAAACTAAGGGGAAATGGTCCAATGGCTGAGCAAGATGGACAATTTGGTGGCTATTTGATACAAATTAGAAGGTCAAAAACTCAAAATTTCGCTTGGGAACCATTTTTTTTGGACTCAGCACCCTTGAGATCTGTAAGGTAGGCCGGTTCCTGACTTGTACCCATAAATGCTCCTCACTTCTTATAGGAGGCCTTTATTCTGAAATCCGTCTAGACTAACAGGCTCAAATAGAAGTTGTCAAGCTGCGAAGCCTCCAGGAACACGGAGGCGGTAGCTGCAGTTTTTAGCGCTGTGGGGGTGTTTGTGATGGTTGGTGGTGACGGTGTTGATGTTTTGTTAGGGCAAAGCATCGACGCGCGACAAACAGGCCGAGGAGAGGACGCTGTCACACCGCCAGGACGAGAACAGACACTCCACAAGAAACCAGGTAACACACAAGCACACATATATGTATATACATGTAAACAGCATGTGGAGGCGCATGAGACAAGAATAACACATGCTGACACCTGAAACACAGAAACATGTCAACACATATATACATATACTGTCTTTCATTTTTTCTTTTTTCTTTTTTCATTTTATTAATTCTTCTTTTCGAACCGAAAAAAATAAACAACATAAACTACAACAGCGTAGGCTAGATCAGCTATTCTCAACCTTGGGGTCGGGACCCCAATTGGGGTCGCGAGATGATTTCTGGGGGTCGCCAAATCATTTTGGAAGTCAGCTCTGTCTCCACTGTGTTAAAGTGTTCATGTGTTAATGTGTTTTAGTCTTTTTGGTCATTTAATGTCTTTTTTTGGTCATTTTGTGTGTTTTTTTGGTCATTTTGTGTCATTTTTTTATCATTTTGTGGTCAGTTTGTGTCTTTTTTAGTCATTTTGTGTCTTTTTTTGGTCATTTTGTGTCTTTTTTTAGTCATTTAGTGTCTTTTTTTGTCATTTTGTGTCTTTTTTTGCTAATTTTGTTTCTTTTTTAGGCCATTTTGTGTCTTTTTTTGGTAATTTTGTGTCTTTTTTTGGTAATTTTGTGTCTTTTTTTTGGTCATTTTGTGTCTTTTTGGCCGATTTGTGTCTTTTTTTTGTCTTTTTTGGTCATTTTTGGTCGATTCGTGTCTTTTTTTTAATCATTTTTTTATCATTTTGTGGTCAGTTTGTGTCTTTTTTGGTCATTTTGTGTCTTTTTTGGTCGATTTGTGTCTTTTTTTGATCATTTTGTGTCTTTTTTGGTCGATTCGTGTCTTTTTTTAAATCATTTTGTGTCTTTTTTGGTCATTTTGTGTCTTTTTTTGGTCATTTTGTGTCTTTTTTTGGTCATTTTGTGTCTTTTTTTTGTGTCATTTTGTGTCTTTTTTGGCCGATTTGTGTCTTTTTTTTGATAATTTTGTGGTCAATTTGGTTCTCTGGCTTGAAGCTGACTGTTTTTAGTTGTTGTCTGCTTCATTATTTGTCCAAAATACGTCGTATCAATTGAGTTTGTATGATCCGAACTGTGTGTGTGAGATTGTGTTCAGTGAGCGGGGGTCGCAGACAACATGCATGTTAAATTGGGAGTTGTGATTCAAAAAGGTTGAGAACTACTGGGCTAGATGCATATACATATTCATACACATACTCACATAGACACCATTAAACAGATGTACATAAACATATAAACATTTACACATACAGTATATAAAGCCCTATACATATACATGCATCTGCCCCGTTTAAGTAATAAGATAGAAATAAGAACCAGTTAACTTAATATTCAATATGCATTTCCTTTTATAATTTTGGTTCCAAAAAAAGGGAGTAGGCTGAAGTATTAAATACTTATCTAGGCCTCTCCCCTGATACAAAAAACATTTATAAAAAGTCATTTCTACCATCTGCAGTCGCTATACTAAATAGTGGCCGGTAGCACTGTACCCCACGTCATTCTTTTTATTGGTGTTGTGTTTTTACTGAAGTGCTGTTGTTGTTTTATCTAACTTCATGTAATTGTTGTGTGTTTTGCATGAATTTTTATAGCCGTGTCGAAAGACAAATTTCTGCTCTGTTGAACAGACAATAAAGATATATTCTATTCTATTCTATTCTATTCTATTCTATACTCAACACTTTTGTATCTCTATATATTGCCACTTAATGTTAAATAAATATGTATTATCATTATTATTATTATATATTTACTTATTTTCTTATTAGTCAACCATAGTATATCAAACAACTTAGATCTGAGAATTTCTATTACTCCCGCAAAGAAAACAAACAAACAACAAACAAATCAAAACACTGAAGGCAGTTACAAGAATGTCCTTTTTTTAGCATATCATTTTTTAAAAGCCTTTTTAACTTAACAATTGTTGTGCATGATTTCTGTAAGGCTGCAGAATATCAGGAACAGTTATTTCTTCAGTGAATCCAGGTGAAAGCTGTGAGCCTCGCTCAGTTTCACCTGTCAGATTCACTTCATCATGAACTGCTCGTGTGTGTCTGTGTGTGTGTGTGTGTGTGTGTGTGTGTGTGTGTGTGTGTGTGTGTGAAGGGGAATTCCACACACACACACAAACACTGCAGCATCACTCTTAAAGCAGTAATGCCTCAGGTCACACTGTGATTCCTCAGTGTAGCGGCTCAGAGGCAAAGTGATGAAGGCTTTGTGTAGGTTGAGTCACAGTGAGTGTGAGAGGAATCTTCCTGGTCTCAGAGGAAAGTTTATGTGAGCCTAAAATTAAAAAAGGAACCCTTAAACAAAAATACACTGGATAAAAAAGATGTCACAGTGTAACACATGGTAGTTAACTGCAAGCTGTACCTATTAAGTCAGGAAAAAAGAAAACATTCAAGGACATTAGTAACAGAAGTCACTCACTCAAATGATTTAAGGGACAATTCACACCAAAATCAAAAATGCTAATTTTCCTCTAACCCAGTAGTTCTCAACCCAATTTAACATGCATGTTGTCTGCGACCCCCTATCACTGAACACAATCTCACACGCACAGTTCAGATCATACAAAAAAGAAACAAAATGACCAAATAAAGGAAACAAAGTGACCAAAAAAGACACAAAATGACCAAAAAAGACAGAAAATGACCAAAAAGGAAACAAAATGACCAAAAAAGACAGAAAATGACCAAAAAAGACAGAAAATGACCAAAAAGGAAACAAAATGACCAAAAAAGACAGAAAATGACCAAAAAAGACAGAAAATGACCAGAAAAGACAGAAAATGACCAAAAAGGAAACAAAATGACCAAAAAAGACAGAAAATGACCAAAAAAGACACAAAATGACCAGAAAAGACAAAAAATGACCAAAAAGGAAACAAAATGACCAAAAAAGACAGAAAATGACCAGAAAATACACTAAATTAAAAATAAATTAATATTACAAAGTGATGAAATAGGGAACCATCCTAGTCCAGGCAAAGCCCTGTGGTCCAGCCCAACACCTGCTTATTTAAAGGAAAACTTAACCTTAAAAACACCTTTAACACTATCACAATGCACATGTGGTCCTGTTTTTGTCTTTTGTTTCTCTTTAATGTTGTTTCTATGTTTATCACAAACGCCAGGGGTTGGACAAGATAACAGAAACGTCTTAAAATGGAAAAGTAGTGCAGTAAAAACAAATTAATTGAAGCTCAAAATGTTTGCTTTTGATTCAGGTTGATAATCATGATGAAGGTGATAGTTTGTGCCATATTTTGGACTACACGAGTCACATGTTAAGTGGTTAAAGTCCTAAAAACACAGTCGTTTGGTGTATTTTGTCTTCTTCACTTCTCAGTGTCATGCAAGACAGCTTATGAAACAAATATATAATTAAAAAAAGTTGTTGTCCTTATTTGGCATTTAAACGTTTGATGGGAAATCCTTATTCGTATAAATCTAAGGTTATTCCATTAAAACCAGTACTAGTACAGAAATAATGGAAATGTATATAATTCAGCAAGAGGTAATGAAGTTGTAAAATTCTCTCTGTGTGTTAGGCGCCTTCAGACCGTCAGCTGCGCTACAAGGAGAAGGTGACGGAGCTGAGGAGGAAGAGGAACTCAGGCCTCAATAAGGAGCAAAAGGACAATTACATGGTGAGTAGAGGAGTGAATCAGCAGAGGCCCCATGATACGATTTTATCCTCATACTTGAGTCACGATACAATATTATTGCGATTTTAAGCATTTTGCGATATGGTGAGTTTTTTTCCAATACAATATATTGTGATTTAACTGTTTAACTGCATTTTGTGTCCACAAAATGAAATTAAATCAAGAATTGTCTTGTCAAAGAAGAGAATCAGAGAGCCTGGCAGGTGAATATTACAGCACATTTCCTATTTTTCCAGTCACATTGAACTATCCAAAATGCCATTTTAACTCAGAGATTACAAGCCTCTGCCATTCTAAACAATGTATTTAACTCTGTGTTAATCCACAAAACATCTTTTCTAATACAATATGCATTTAAAGTGAGTCACTTTCCTGAATAAAAACCAATGCAAGTTAATAATTTTTCTTATTGGTTTGTTCCAAGTCACGTGACTTTCAAGGTCCCGGCGGTCAGAACAAAAAACATGGCGGACAGTTCTCTCATTTTTAGTGAAAAAAAATAATATTTTGACTTAGTTTCTGCATAAAAATGGATTTTGATCACATTTGTAGCGAGAAATATATGTTTTATTTTCTAAATATTCACTCAGTGAATGTACATAATCACTTTGTATGTTGGAATAGCCACGGGATATGACTGTCATTAACTTGCATTGTAGCCAAATCCGTGTCAGTTTCACGGAAATTTGAGTGATTCCGTGGCTATTCCACGGATTTTGAGTTAAGCGTATCCGTGGCTATTTCACGGATTCCTGTGAGACCAGGTTGACTTTAATTGTTGCTCAGTTTGCTACACACTGATCTACTGTGTTCAAGCCAAAACACCAGCAGAGCATTCTGGGATTTGTAGTATTATTTGCGCTGTATAATAATAATTTGGTATTGCCTTTCTGGGCCAAATATAATTATATTGCGGGCCAAATTTGGCCCGTGGGCCAGAGTTTGACACCTCTGCTATACTGTATCGATCCCCCCACACAAACACACACACACACACACCTCTAATGGTAAATGGATGAGAATCTATTGTGTGAGCAATATTACACACCTTTCCCATACTATATTACACGCCTTTCCCATACTATATTACACACCTTTCCCATACTATATTACACACCTTTCACATACTATATTACACACCTTTCCCATACTATATTACACACCTTTCACATACTATATTACACACCTTTCCCATACTATATTACACACCTTTCCCATACTATATTACACACCTTTCCCATACTATATTACACACCTTTCACATACTATATTACACACCTTTCCCATACTATATTACACACCTTTCACATACTATATTACACACCTTTCCCATACTATATTACACACCTTTCCCATACTATATTACATACCTTTCCCATACTATATTACACACCTTTCACATACTATATTACACACCTTTCCCATACTATATTACACACCTTTCACATACTATATTACACACCTTTCCCATACTATATTACACACCTTTCCCATACTATATTCCACACCTTTCCCATACTATATTACACACCTTTCCCATACTATATTACACACCTTTCCCATACTATATTACACACCTTTCCCATACTATATTACACACCTTTCCCATACTATATTACACACCTTTCCCATACTATATTACACACCTTTCCCATACTATATTACACACCTTTCCCATACTATATTACACACCTTTCCCATACTATATTACACACCTTTCCCATACTATATTACACACCTTTCCCATACTATATTACACACCTTTCCCATACTATATTACACACCTTTCCCATACTATATTACACACCTTTCCCATACTATATTACACACCTTTCCCATACTATATTACACACCTTTCCCATACTATATTACACACCTTTCCCATACTATATTACACACCTTTCCCATACTATATTACACACCTTTCACATACTATATTACACACCTTTCCCATACTATATTACACATCTTTCCCATACTATATTACACACCTTTCCCATACTATATTACACGCCTTTCCCATACTATATTACACACCTTTCCCATACTATATTTTAAGAGTCTCTGTGTTTACTTTAGGAGCATCGTCAGAGCCACGGGACGAGCCGGGAGCCGCTGCTGGAGAACATCACCAGCGACTACGACCTCGAGCTGTTCAGGAAAGCGCAGGCACGTGCCTCGGAGGACCTTGTAAGAGAGAAAACTCATCATCACCTCCCTCCCTTACTCTTTCCTCCTTCCCTTTGTTTTTTGCCCCCCCTTCCCCCCCTTTTCTGCATTATATTCCTCTTCTTCTCTGTTTCAGTCAGCAAACTCTCCTCTGCAGCCACAGGAGGAGTCTGAGATATTTTTGGTAGTTTGGACAATCCCTTCCTGTTATTCTGTGTTGTTTTTTTTTCCTCTGCTCTGTTACTTTGTGACCCATTTGGATCAAAAGCTCATTGTCATTTTTAATCAGGCATACTCTTAAAAAGTCCCAAAGGAAAAAAAAAATGGTATGTACTTAACAAAACCCACAACAAATACTGATTATCAACTCAGCCAAGTGCTGTTAGCCAACTCTATGGACGCGTCTGACTCTGGAGATTAAAATAACCAATGAATTATGCTGTGCGTAAATATGAACTCTGTCTAATCTCTAATGACACATTCATCGTTACTGCTGCAGTTAAATGAGCCAAGCCGGGTATGTTAGTATCTTTTGAAGCCATGCTGTTTACACACGTGCAGAATGTGTTTTGGCATCGTCTTGCTGAATTATACAGGGACGTCCCTGGAAAACACGGTGTCTGGATGTTGATCCAAAACCTGTGCGTACCTTTTTTATTAAAATTTTACCTCTGGCTGCATATCAGTTCTGTGGCCGTCGGTCAATAAGCCAACAAGCTGAGAATTAAGTTGGATAAAGCTACAGTTTGCAAACTAAAAGTTGCAATAATAATTGTCAAACACACAGAAACACAAGAGTATTAATTTGAGCAGAATTAGCTTACTGTATCAAACCTTACTAACATGAATTACTGAGTTTAATTTAATCCAAAAATGTATTTAAACACTAAAAAAACACTTAAATATGCAAGATTACTGTGAAAACTAACCTCATGCCTCTTCGGGGGCTAAAACATAAAACATTGAACTCCTTGATGTTATATTTACAGTTTCACCTCACTTCAGTTAGTTTTACTATCAGCAGGAAGTCTCTTTTCATGCTTTCAAAATAAAAGCGTCCCTTATCAAAACAGGCTTTTGCATAGTGCTGTATATATATCTTTTATTTTGCCCATGTATGTATGTTTTACACATACTGGAGAATGTATAAAAACATAGCGATCAATCGATTAATTGATCGTTAAGGTTATAGATGCTCGAGTTGGCAGGTTTCTTCCAAAACGGCCATCCATAATGTGGACTGGTCAGACTACAGCACACTTTGGCAATTGTTTTCCAAAGTGTCCCGAGCCCATTTAGTAACATACTTTATTTGATCGTTATAGTTTTTAATGCACTGCTGCCTGATAGTTTTTACGTACTGACATTACTCTGGATCTCTAAATCTTTTTATTTTTTATTTTTTTTTATTATTTTTATTAACGAAGAAACAAAGAAAAGAACAGTGGATTACTTATTAGGAGCCACAATATGAAAACAAAACACTAAAACACAATTCTAGACAACAAAGACTCAGGAACATATTTACAAATTAGACATAATGTACACACAAATAACATACAAAGAATAATATAAAGGATAACCACAACAACAAAAAATGAAAACAACGATACACCAGTACAAAGACACACGGCGAAAAAGGACAGACGACCAAAAAAAACACACAAAAAAACACACAACAACATAAATTCAGCCCAAACAGAAATATAGAGAGACTGGTAATATACACAGATTCCAGGATAAAAAGAGAATCATATGGATCTCTAAATCTTGAAATGATTTATGAGTTGTAGATGGTGAAAGCTCTACATTCCTTACAATTATACATTGAGAAAGTGGACAAAGTGGTGGACTTTTGCCCATTTCTTACCCAAACATGACACTATCACCTGTTTTGTTTTGCATCACAACTTTTTTTGTAATCAGGGTTAACACCATTTAAATGTTTCAGAGATTTTTAAATCACTGTGGTACCAAAAGTGCACTATTTTCATGCAAATCTTTTACATTTGTCAAACAACAACAAGGATCCATATAAAGCCTTCTCCTATCTGTTCCTCATCCCAATCTTTCTCACTGTATCTTGTTGGTATTTTATCTATATTTTTGTGGCTGGTTGCCTCCACTGAGGTTTTTCCTATGTTCAATCTTGACTTCAGCTGATCCACTTCCCTAAATAATCGTAATGTTTCCTCTTTCTCCTCCCCTTCTCTCTGCCTACTTGCCTGCCCTCTCTTGTTGTCCCTTTTTTGTACCTTTTCACTTCCTTTCCCTATATCTATATCCCTCTTCCCCCTGCTGTCCTGCCTGTACAGGAGAAGCTGCGTCTGGCCGGCCAGGTGTCGGAGGGCAGCAACATGATCAAGACCATCGTGTTTGGCCGCTACGAGCTGGACACGTGGTATCATTCTCCGTACCCGGAGGAGTACGCTCGCCTCGGGAGGCTTTACATGTGCGAGTTCTGCCTTAAGTACATGAAGAGCCAGACCATTCTACGCAGGCACATGGTAAGGCACCTTTTCAACAGCTTGGTCTGATGCAGTGTTTCACAAATAGTCTAGACGGAATTGTCCCAAAAGTGAAAGTGAGGAGCATTTATGGGTACAAGTCAGGAACCGGCCTACTTTACTTATTTCAAGGGTGCTGAATCCCAAAAAATGGTTCCCAAGCGAAATTTTGAGTTTTTGACCTTCTCATTTGCATATCAAAATGGCGGCCAAATTGCCCATCTTGCTCAGTCGTTGGACCATTTCCCCTTAGTTTTTTTGTAAGTAGGAAATCAAAGATGAGGAAATTAAGTTTCTAGATCTATAGTCTAGAGTCAGAGCAAGGACATGCAAAATACCAACTGGAACATTTAAAAGTGATATTGATTGAATATTTATGTCGGCCTTAAAAAATGACACAAATAATGCTCAATTTCACCTTTAAAATTGATATTTTGCATATATATATATATGTTTATATATATATATATATATATATATATATATATATATATATATATGTTTATATATATATATATATATATTTCCTCATCTTTGATTGCCTACTTACAAAAAAACTTGGGGAAAATGGTCCAACGACTGAGCAAGATGGGCAATTTGGCAGCCATTTTGATATGCAAATGTTGTTGGACCATTTCCCCTTAGTTTTTTTGTAAGTAGGAAATCAAAGATGAGGAAATTAAGTTTCTGGATCTATAGTCTAGAGTCAGAGCAAGGATATAGTGGAGGCTCAGTGCCTTTTATATATATATATATATAAATTCAGGTTTGGTGAGGCAGCAGTACTTTATCTTACCTGATTTGTTTCTGATTGATAACCAAAAAGATTGAAGTTTCCACTCAGTGATGTTGAAGCATCAAAGTGAAAATGGACTGTGGCACAAAATGAGTCTGGGCTGTTGCCTTAATTCCACCTATAACCTCACTATCTTAACGCCTAGGGCACTTCATAATTATATTCCTAGACCATGCAGACTCGTTTTAGATTTTTAGGGAGAAGAGAAAGAGGACCTTTACAAGACTCGGTGCTCTGCTGAACTTGATGCTTTGAAGCTTTGATGTCCAACAACACTGTGGTCATTTCTGTATTACCATTAAAAAGAAAATTATAATTTCAACATTAATAACAACATTACACTGGGATTAAAAACTTTTACACATAAACTTTGTTTAAATAATAATGGCATTAACAAGCAGGAAGGATTCAGTGCTTTTGGAACCGAAAGTCATCTCTGCTTGTGTTGCTTTGATTTGGACCATTCTTTGTTTTTCTTTATTTCATTTAAAAAAAAAATCTCTCTGTTGTGAGTACCTCATTTTTATTAAGTGCAATACTTAAAGCCTGGTCACATGCTACATGTCTAAATTGTACCTTGAAAAGAGTTTTTAAGTCCAGAATGATCACTTTATGAAACTTTTCCAACCTTGTATATGTAACCAGTGGTACTTTCTATCTCTCTTTAACATGTTCAATATATTTTCTCCAATGTGCAATATCCGTAGTACTTTCTGGAAACAAACACAACAAATATATTAATAATAATCCAATCCACTTTATTTGTTTCGCACATTTAAACAACACAAACGTCTCCAAAGTGCTGTACATAAAATCAACAACAAAACAAACAATTCCATATACCAATCAGCAATAAATAATAAGTGTATCAATCTAAAATGATGCCATAAATAAAACAATACAATCAAACAGATAAACATAGTAAAATAAAATAAAAGACGCAGTTAAAAGTAGTAAAATAAATAAAATAAATAAAAGACACAGAGGACCACAAAACTCACGCAGTGTTAAAAAGCCAAGGAATAAAATGCCAAATAACAGAAAGTTATGAATATAATGAGTATAGAATGTATGTATGTGTCTTATTGTTTATATTCTTTATTCTGTTTTCTATATCGATGTTTGTATCTTGAGCTGCTTTGACGACTAAATTTCCCAACTGAGGGATAAATCTTATCTTATCTTATCTCATCTTATCTCTGTTGCATAAAGGCCAAGTGTGTGTGGAAGCATCCTCCAGGAGACGAGATCTACAGGAAGGGAAACATTTCTGTCTTTGAGGTGGATGGAAAGAAGAACAAGGTAAAAAAAAATGTCTGAAATCCGTCTAGACTCCATACCTAATGAGATGGATACCTGTCTGAATGAGGTAAACCAGCTGTGTTTCCTGTAAACTTTGATACACAATATTAACTCTGATGCTCCTTTTTTTTTGACAGATTTACTGTCAGAACTTGTGTCTGCTGGCGAAGCTTTTCCTGGACCATAAGACTCTTTATTACGATGTTGAACCTTTCCTCTTCTACGTGATGACCGAAGCCGACAACACAGGCTGCCATCTAGTCGGATACTTCTCCAAGGTAACCGGGAGCCAATTACACCGTCCTTCTGCTTTCACATGGATAGAAGACAAAATTAGCATAAGCAAACCAAAAGTAATGAGCTCTGGAAAAGGAAAAGATCAGACGAAAACAACTTTTTTGTGTCCAACAATATATTCTCTGCCTGTGTAAATATCAACACAGAATATCAGAGAGCTCAAACTCCCAAATATTAGTGCTGCAAAGCAACCTTTGTGTTTATGGATTTATTCTCCGTCTGCAGGAGAAGAACTCTCTTTTTGTCCTTTCAAAATAAAAGCATCTGTTATCAAAACAGGCTTTTGCATCGTCCGGTATATATATCTTTTATTTTGCGCATGTTTGCATGCAGCGATTAATTGATCAGTAACGTTATGGATAATCGAGTTGGCAGGTTTCTTCCAAACGCCCATCCCTAACATAAACTATATATATATATATATATATATATATATATATATATATATATATATATATATATATATATATATATATATATAATGTACAGAATTGCATTAATATGATGCAGTGTACTGAACCCTTAATGACAAGAGGAAGTGCAAATTAAATGAAAATTGGCCTTTTAACCAAGATTACATAATCTAACCTAATGTAATCTTGGTAAAATAAAATTTGCATGATGGGAATAAAAGTGGTGGAAAACCAAATACAAAGTAAGGAACATCAACTGCCAAAAACATTTTGGCAAACAAACGCCAGATATTTCCAAGTTCTGCTCCACCCTTGTTTTATGTTACAATAAACATTTGGGCATTCGTAACCTGAAGAAATTGATGACAGCTCTTACACTGGAAAAAAGGCCACTCCAAAAATAAGCAAAAAAAACGTAATACAAGATAATTTTGCTTGTAATAAGCACAAAAAATCTGCCAATGGAACAAGTGAAAATTGTCTTGGTAAGATTTCTTCAAATAAGACATTATATTAAGATTAGAGTGATCTTGAAATTAGCTGCGAAAACTCATTTTTAGCTATATTTGACTAGAATTGTGATGTTTTGTGTCTCATAATAAGGTTGTTATCCTCAAAAGTAGTATTTTCCCCTTAAAAGTATCTTCTTTTTTTTCATCCTGTTTGGTTCAAGTGTATTTGACTAATTTTAAGTTCTATAATTGTGACACTGTTCTAGATTTAAGTCCACTACCTACTTGAAATAAGATTAGAAACTGGCATTTTGAGACGAAAAGTATTGAAGTTAGCATTCCTGACTCGTATTAGCATCACCTTAAGTGTATTTACCTTATTGTAAGCTCTACAAAAGTAATATTGTTCGTTGCTTTTGGTAAAACTGGTCCTACTTTTTCTTCCAAGCGGCATTAAAAATACCCCTTAAAATCCAGATAGTGTAAAAAGTAGTGATGAAGCTATTAAAGGCTATCTCCCTTTCAACATTGTTAGCCAGAAAGCTAATGCTACAGTCTTGGAAATCTGACAGGGCTCCTACATTTGAAATGTGGTTGAGAGAGCTGGGAAATGTGTCAGGTACATCATATCTGCTAGAGCAGCTGTTCTCAACCTTGGGGTCGGGACCCCAATTGGTAATTTTGTGTCTTTTTTGGTAATTTTGTGTCTTTTTTTGGTCAATTTGTGTCTTTTTTTGGTCATTTTGTGGTCAATGTGTGTCTTTTTTGGTCATTTTGTTTCCTTTTTGGTAATTTTGTGTCCTTTTTGGTCAATTTGTATCTTTTTTTGGTCAATTTGTGTCTTTTTTTGGTCATTTTGTGTCTTTTTTGGTCATTTTGTGTCTTTTTTGGTCAGTTTGTGTCTTTTTTTGTCATTTTGTTTCCTTTTTTGGTCATTTTGTGTGTTTTTTTGGTCATTTTGTGGTCAATTTGTGTCTTTTTTGGTCATTTTGTTTCCTTTTTGGTAATTTTGTGTCCTTTATGGTCAATTTGTGTCTTTTTTTGGTCATTTTGTGTCCTTTTTTGGTCATTTTGTGTCTTTTTTTGGTCATTTTGTGTCTTTTTTGGTCATTTTGTGTCTTTTTTGGTCATTTGTTTACTCTTTTTGGTAATTTTGTTTCTTTTTTGGGTGGTCTGAACTGTGCGTGTGAGATTGTGTTCAGTGAGTGGGGGTCGTGGACAACATGCATGTTAAATTGGGGGTCCCGACTCAAAAAGGTTGAGAACTACTGGACTAGAGGATAAAAAAAGAGGATATCTTTTTTAAAATCTGGCAACCTTTTCTTGATTTAATGTCTAAAAACTGAATTAGTGCTATTCTGTTGCTGTGCCATTTGTGTAAATATCAACGCAAAATATCAGTGAGCTCAAACTCCCAAATATTAGTGCAGCAAACCAACCTTTGTGTTTATGGATTTCTTTATTTCTTCTCCGTCTGCAGGAGAAGAACTCGTTCCTGAACTACAACGTGTCCTGCATCCTCACCATGCCACAGTACATGAGGCAGGGCTACGGCAAGATGCTCATAGACTTCAGTGAGTACACGCCAATGTGTGTGTGTGTGTGTGTGTGTGTGTGTGTGTGTGTGTGTGTGTGTTCATCTTTGTGTGTGTTTTTGTCTCATAAAGTGAACACTGGCCCGAGGATTCTGCACAGCACAATAACCTCAGATTTAGGAGGCTGTCTGAAGCACTTGCCCTTCTGAGGAAACTCTGCACTCTCTTGTTTTTTGGTGTATTACAGTCATTAATTTTTCACTTTATTTTTCTGTATCCTTATTTCCATTTTCTCAGTAGGAGAAGGAAATCATTAAGAGGAGTGCAGCCAAAAAAAACAGGGTTCAAACGGATCATAAAAAGTCGTAAAAAGGCATTAAATCCATGAATCTAAAAAGGCCTTATTGGCTATTAAAATACCTTAAATCATTCTTTCAGAAATCTTAAAAATGTTAACACATGGGAAGTAGGAAATTATGAATTGTTTTTTCTGATGTTGCATTTTAAAATTTCAAAATAATCTGTAACATGAACTAGGGATGGGATTAATTAATCGTTGGTCGATTATTTTTCGTTAAGAATTTGGTTGATCACATGGAATTTTTAATTGATCTGTGTATTTTTTTATCTTATTTTTATCTCTGACGTGATCAGTACTCACTGAAATGAAACACGGCCGAGTGTTCAGTTCTGCAGCCGTACTTCAATAAACCAATGAGCTGAGAATTAAGTTGGATAAAGCTTCAGTTTGCAAACTGAAAGTTGCAATAACAATTATAAAACAAACAGAAATACAAGAGGATTAATGTGAGCAAAACTTGAAGAGTTGCAGGACAAATTATATATCAAAACGTGCGGTTTGATCGAGATCGGTGTGCTATTACTTTTCTCTACAGAATATTAATTTTTCGCGACGTAAGTCGTGAAAAACTGCTCAAAATTTTGCATTGAAATGAATGGGACGGCCGACAAAAAATGAGCGAAAAAGACCAATCACTGGAGATTTTTAAACGTCTACTTCTCCGGCATAATTTCACCTAGAGACTCCATTTAAACTTTAAACAGTAGACACAAGTCTTGTGTATTGGTGTAATAATCCTCGTTTCGATAGGTCATATAGTTTTTTATCAATCCCTGTTCAATGACCATGATCATTTCTGGAGAAATTCTGAGATTATAATGGGTGTGTATTGCACGGAATGTTCGTGTCACAGTGTGTGACATCATCGCCAGAGTGTAGAGGGAGAGAAAAAACTGTCAAAAAATAAATTTGGAAACTGCGCTCCAGGCCGCAAATTCCACTCTACAGAAATAATTTATACATAGAAACGTAGGAAAATTAGTCTTCTCACTCACAATCCTCTGGTAAAGCTGTCAGAGTTATAGTTTGGGCGTAGGACGCACAGATGATCCACCAACACCACCAACAGCCTCATTGGCTCCCATATTAAAAACGCAGGAAGATTTCGGAAAAAGGGAAGACGCACGCACGCACACATGCACACACACACACACACAGTAACTTTATGTGATTTTAATTACACACACACACACCGGCAGTAGCCCCCGTGGCCCTTTCAAAATTTCCCCAGAGGAAATATTCTAGTTTGTATATATAATTTGTATATATCTTTTTGTTAACAATAAAACAATGAAAATAAATACACAAAAAAACCCTTAAAATGCTTCACCTGATTTGTCCTTCCAGGCTACCTGTTGTCCAAGGTGGAGGAGAAGGTGGGGTCCCCGGAGCGCCCCCTGTCCGACCTGGGACTCATCAGCTACCGGAGCTACTGGAAGGAGGTGTTGCTGCGCTACCTGAACAACTTTCAGGGCAAAGAGATCTCCATCAAAGGTCAGAGCTGCACTACACTCCAAGAAATACTGGCAAGAAATAGGAAAACCTCTGGAGAGAGAGTCGTTGTTGAGCAATTCATTCATTTGAGAAAACGGTAAAATAAACTGTGTAATATCAGGAATCTGCAAAGGTCCAAAAAGGCCAACGAGTCTGAAACTGTATGTGTTTTAATATGTGCATGCAAGCATTCATGTGTGTGTGTTTGTGTTTGTGAATGGACCAAAGAGCACTGAGGCCACTCTGAGTCAGTGTTCAGGTGATAAATGAAGGTGGAAACACACAAGAACCTCAACTTGATCAAAACTGGGTCATCCTAAACACATTTTTTGTTTTGTTTCTCCTGGCCGTATCTATTCTAGAGAAAAGCTCTGCTACTGTGATGAAAACAAACTTTTGCACCCTTGTGTTGTTTATTCATCAAGCTGCACTGCAAGAAAGTCAACTTGTATTTTTTGGGCTAAAACAGTGATTTAAGTTGGTAAAACTTGGAAATATAAATTATTGACATTTAGGGCAATAATGTAAGTTAGCACAACAAAGGAAGCCAGTTGTCTGCTCAAAAACAAGTTGGTGAGTTGTTGTTACTTATATCTTTAAGTTGGGGTTCACAACAAGGGACAATAGTTCTGCTAACTCTTATTTCTTTGTTGGGAAATTCAGTCATTAGCGAAAGCTAGCGGCTACCTGATGCTAGCGGCTAACTGATGCTAGCGGTGCTGCTTGTTACAGCTACAAGAGTAGCCATTAGCGTATCAATGCTAACTCAAAATTGTGGTCACAACATTAGCTGACAAGTTATTACAATGTAAATTATATTAGTTAGTTAGTGCAACTTACAGTTGAGTTGACAAAAAAAATCAGAATTCAGCGTTGCGCAAACTCAAAAACAAAACTTAAAATATTTAGTTCAATTGCAAACTGAAAGTTGCAATAACAATTATAAAACACACAGAAATACAAGAGTATTGTTGGAGCAAAACTAGCTAACTGTATCAAACCTTGCTAGCATGAATTACTAGGTTTAATTTTATCCAAAACGTAATTAATTTAAAAACAAAACCCACTTAAATATGCAAGATTACTGTGAAAACTAACATCATGCCTCTTTGCGGACTAAAACATAAAACATTAAACTCCCTGATGTTTTTTTTTTTTTTTTACAGTTTAATCTCAGTTGAGTTAGTTTTAAGATTGGCAGGAAGTCTCTTTTCATCTTTTCAAAATAAAAGTGTTTGTTATCAAAACAGGTTTTTGCATCGTACTGTATATATATTTTTTATTTTGCCCATGTATGCTTGCAGTGATTAATCGATTAATTGATTGTTAACGTTATAGAAAATTGATGGGATTGTCTTTAGTTTTGCAGGTATTTGGAAGTTTGATGTTTTGATGAAGGTGCTAATACACCCAATATGACTTTAGTTTCTGAATTTTATTTTATTTTATTTTATTTTTTTTTATTGAAGTATTTATTTAATTTTTAATTTTTCAACATATAATACAAACACTTACAAACAACCGAGACAGACACCAAAAACAGACAGGAAAAAAATAAAATAAATAAATAAATTAAATAAATAAATTAAATTAAATTAAATTAGAAAAAAAAAAAAAAGAACGGCAGTCAACCCAAAACGAGGACAACATATGCTTACTGTGACAAGTCCTTAATGTATTGAACAAAATAATCCCATACTAAATGGAAATTCCCTTTAACATTGTTTTTTCTGGCAATCATATACTCAAAAAACAATTTTTTTTTAGTTTCTGAATTTTAGATCATTCAAATCTGTTCAGACAATTCCAGCTGACAAAGGCTGCAGTCGAGTTATTATTATTTTATTTTTTTTTACAAATAACTGATTTACTGCAATTCAAAAATGTTTTTGTCACACTCAAAAAAAAAAAACTTTGTCTGCAGGGTCAGACAGCAACCATGACAAACCCAACAATAGTTCAGTAACACCGTGTTCCTTCCTGTCCTTCTGTCTACTTTTTCTTTTTTTAAATAATTTCTGCATGTTATTTTGACTTTAGGAAGATCTTTTCAACTCACACAGAGAAATACAAATAGTCACTCCAGGCTACATTCAAGGTGTGTTCCCATTCTCTGCCAGGCCTGCAGAGATTAGCACAAAGGCTTCTGTCATCATTTAGGAGCCTTTTCATACATTCTGACTATACCACGCTATGAAAATGTCATATTACGATTATAGTGACCAAAACTAGACAGTTTTAAGTATCATCATGCTTTTGATATTTTCAGTTTTATATTGGAAATCTGAAATGAAAGTACCAGAACTTTTGGTTTGCATAAACATTAAAATAATCAAACAGCAACAAACACACCTTGGCATAGCTGAAAAACAAGCAAACAATTAAAATGTTGAGTGTAAGAGCCAATATGGGACTCATTTATTAATGATAAATATATAGTTAAAAACATAAAAAAAAGTGTGAATGGTAATTTCATTACTATTCATTATATTTCATATGGTTTAATATGCATAACATAGTGATGTTTAAATTATAAAAATGTGTGATTTTGCTTTAAATTCCAGTGACATCACTGTTGTTGTTTAGCTGTGGTTGGTTTGATGCTAGATACTGATGGAACTACAGTTTTTTGATCGTGTGAAAGTATATATTTCTTTTTACTATATTTTAAAAGAATCATAATGCTACAATCAGAACCTGCCAGAACTTCGACATCGGAGCTCAGAAATTAAGCTAATAGCTTTGCATTAGAGCTGGGCGGTATTGAGGTTATTATAGTTAATGAAAACTAACAAAATAACGACAACTAGAATTGAAAAAACATTTTCGTTCACTTAAATAAAAATAAAAACGAGTTTTCAAAAAAAACCAAGAACTAACTGAAACTGTATTTTGTGGTTACAAAATTAACTGAAACTAACTAAAATTATAGTGAAAATGTCCTTCGTTTTCACCTTTGTCAACTTTTTTCATACATAAACCTTTTGATTGATATGAAACCTATTTCATCTATCTGGTTTTATGACTTATTAAAACTTATTGGGGCTGAGATGGATCAGACAAAGGAAATAAAGGAAACATTTATTGTGATCTCTTTGAATCTGGCACCCAACAACACACAACCCATTACAAAAAAAACTAAAACTAACACTAAAACTAAAAAAAACTAAATCAAAACTAAGCATTTTCCAACTAATTAAAACAAGCAAATACAAAAACTAATTAAAATTAACTGAATTTCAAAACAAAAATTGACAGCAAAATAAAAACTCAAATTAACGAAAAATGGTATTTTGGTGTTTATAGTTATACAGATATATTTTAGAAAGAGATATGTAGTTGAGACAAAACCGCCACACCGATATATATAATATCTTTTGATGTTGCCTTAACTTATGACCACTATTTGTTTGCTCCTCTCTGCACACTAGCAAGAGCTAGTTCCTAAGAAAAAAACAATGATTCTGTAATTTGGAGGGATTTCGGATTGCAGATGAAGAGCATCTGTGTGACCGTGTGAAAGTATATATTTCTTTTTACTATATTTTACAAGAATCATAATGACTTAACATTATTGCTATCCGTGGTGTGAATGCAGCCTCAGTCTCATCCCTCTGACCCCCTGGTTTTCCACTCTTGTGCTCTCAGAAATCAGCCAGGAGACGGCAGTGAACCCGGTGGATATTGTCAGCACGCTGCAATCCCTTCAGATGCTCAAATACTGGAAGGGAAAGCATCTGGTTTTAAAGAGACAGGTAGGTAACAAAACAATCAAATCTGCTGTTCTGTTACTGTTACCGGGCACGAAGAACTTCTGCTTCATTACATTGTTCTACATTAGTGCAGCTAACTGAGGCAGCTATTCTCAACCTTTTTGATTCGCGACCCCCATTTTAACATCCATGTTGTCCGCGACCCCCACTCACTGAACACAATCTCAAACACACAGTTCAGATCATACAAACTCAGGGATTTGTCGGAAAAGACACAAAATGGCCAAAAAAAGACACAAAATGATCAAAAAAAGACAAAAGATGACCAAAAAAAATACACAAAATGACCAAAAAAAGGCACAAATTGACCACAAAATGACCAAAAAAGACACAAAATGACCAGAAAAGACACAAAATGACCAAAAAAGACACAAATTGACCACAAAATGACCAAAAAAGACACAAAATGACCAGAAAAGACACAAAATGACAAAAAAAAGACACAAAATTACCAAAAAAGGAAGCAAAATTATCAAAAAAGACACAAATTGACCACATAATGATAAAAGAAGACACAAAATGACCAAAAAAGACACAAAATGACTAAAAAAGGACATTGAATGACCAAAAAGACTAAAATACATGAACGCTTTAACACAGTGGAGACAGAGCTGACTTCCAAAATGATTTGGCGACCCCCAGAAATCATCTCGCGACCCCAATTGGGGTCCCGACCCCAAGGTTGAGAACAGCTGAACTAAGGCCCTGTTTACACGAGGACGCTTGCGGGTAAAAACGACAAAATATTTTATGGGAAGTGCCTTTCGTTTAGACGGTGACGGCGTTTTGGGGGCTTAAAAACGCTAAAATCTGAAACCACCCTCCAAAGTGTAAAAGTTAGATCCTCTCCTCCGTAGCGTGTCGTCTACACTGACAAGACACAAAACTCTGATCTGATCTGCTCACGTCACGTATGTGTTTACGTCACATACATGCTCCAGGACAGGAAATAAAGAAACGTGGGATTATTTCCATGGTGGGACCTTCAAGCTGCTCTGGCAGCTCTAATAAACTTACAGGAGTCTTTCCACCAAATGTCCAGGATATGTACAGATAGTATTAGTGAACAGAGAAGGATCTGGAATTACCTCCATCACATTCTGGATGCAGCGATTGGTGGGAGGAGCCAGACGGCTGTGAACGAGACCTGGGAGATCTAGTGATGGTGGAGAACTTTGTGGAAGGAGTAGCTGATGAAAATGTGTGGCGTGAAAACTTCTGCATGCCCAAAGATGCTCTTATGGCTTTAAGTGATGCCGCCTGGCTGCATACAATCACATTTCACACACTTTAGATCACCGTATGCAGCAGATTTCCTCCTGAAAACGCTCGTCTAAACGAGGAATAAAAAGTGAAGACGTGACGCCACTTTTGCGTCTTCTGTTCAGACTGTCCTCGTGTAAACGTAGCCTAAATGTCCTTGTGTTTCTGTAGGACCTTATCGATGACTGGAAGGCCAAGGAGACCAAACGTGGTAACAGCAAGACCATCGACCCCACAGCCTTAAAATGGACTCCACCTAAAGGGACGTAGAGGAGCTTCCTTCACACTCTGAACATCCAAACACACACACACACACACACACACAGATCATCCACCAAACACTGGCATGCTCAATGACCCTGGGCTTAAACCCTCACACACACACACACACACACACACACACACTCACTCTTGTATAAAACGCTTTCAGCAGCTACAGCAGCGTCAGCTACCTGCTGGTTCACCAGCCACTGTCATCATTCAGAAAACTGACTGCAGTAATAAAATAGTCTAAGCTATAATAGTGTCTGTCCAGAGGATTTTTTTCGGACGTGACGGAAAATTAGACGGAAGTTGTGCATGAATCTGGACCTGAACAAATGATCACTGGTAATAATAATAATACATTTTATTTGTAATGCACTTTACATTACAGGAAATCTCAAAGTGCTACAGGTTAAAAGCATAACATTCTAATTATAAAAAGGATAAAAAAGGGGAAAAAAACAGCTAAAAACAGAAAACATACATACATAATCTAAAAACCATCTAGATCGGAGGAACCAAAGGTTTTTCCTTTTTTAAAAGTCTCTATGGTAAAGATCTGGCTCTGCAAAATTAGACCAAACTAGTAGTTAAAATTAAAATTTTATATGGAAAATAACAAATCAGTCACGGTTAATCTGCAGCAGTGTTTAATAACCTATGAAACAAAAACTACTTCAAATGTTCTTAATACCTTAATTGTTACAAAAGAGTTATAGTTTAATGAAATGTTATTTATGTCATAGATGTAAATAACTGTTTATTAGTCACTTAAATTAACTGTTTATTAGTCACTTAAATTACTAATATTTTACATAACTTTTTGGGAAATTTGGTAATTTGAGTAGAATTTTAATAGTATCTTCAATTATTTTACAAATTGTTGGTTGATTTATATATTTTACACAATTTATTTATGTGTGTCTTTTTTTGTATTTTTTGGAGTTCCATATAGTCAGGCGGCTTAGCTAAATAAAGGGGACACGCTGGACAAAAGCACCAAATTTTTTCCACGTGCTCTCTATCACCATAGGTTTCAATTTTTGGTAGGAGCCACTTCATCAAGATGGCCGATCCGAGATGGCACCCATATAAAGTCTATGAGAACCAATACATCTTCCAAGCCACTCAGAAGGTCAATCTTGGTGTCAAAATCTACATTTTCTGGGTCCAGGAATCATTTAAAGCTGTTGAGAATATCACTAGATGATTATTTGATCAAATAGAAATGTTCATTTTCACCCAGACTGGTAGGCAACTCGCTTCAAGTGCTGCAGCAGGGAATCCTGAGCTGAAAACGTTTGGAATCTAATAATTATGTAAATACATGGCCAAAATGAACATATCTATTTGATCATCTAGTGATATTCTCAGTAGCTTTAAATTATTCTTTGACCCAGAAAATGTATATTTTGACACTAAGATTGACCTTCTAAGTGGCTTAGAAGATATACTGGTTCTCATAGATTTTATATGGCTGCCATCTCCGATCTGCAATCTTGATGAAATGGCTCCTACCAAAAATTGAAACCTATAGTGATAGAGAGCATGTGGAAAAAATGTGGTGCTTTTGTCCGACGTGTCCCCTTTCTTCCCAAATCTGGTCCTAAACCGCCGGACTAATAGAAGAGAATTAGTCTATAAACATTTCTTTTTTGGTGTTTTATTTTTAGCGTCAGGCTCCAACAAACAGTATGACAAAAATGCAAAAATAATGAATTGCGCAGCAGCAGCCGGTGATGTTTGTCTACGTAGCATCAGGCTCATATCTCCTCCAGCTCGTTAGTTAGCTGAAAGTAATCGTGCAGCTACTCACAGACACTTGATTAGCTCAGAGCACCAGGCACACACGCTAATCCAATCTGCGGCTGCCGGTATTGAACCTGTTGCTGCTTTTCATTCTGTTTCTGGAGACGGATGACACAACGCAGGTCAGCAGCACGTTGACTCATGCAATTCATCCTGACGGACACAGAGCAGCTGGCTCTGATTAAACCGGACAAGTCACCGCTACAAAAAGTGCAAAGTTTCTAGAAATAGAAACCCAGATCTTGATTTACCGTACGTCCTAACCGTACTGGAAAACACTTGAATTTGATCATTTCTTTGAGAGTTTTTTTTTTTAATATAAAACCAGGAATAAAATATTCCCTTTTGCCATTATACAGCTGCATCTCAATAAATTAGAATATCATGGGAAAAGTCAATTTCCAGTAGTTCAAGTCAAACAGCCCCAACCAAGTATTTTTTATTTTTTTTAAATATTTGTTTACTGATTTTTCAGTGACATAACAAAATCAAGAGATGACATTACGAGAGTCAAAACAGTGTCAAGTGTAACAAGTAAAAAAATAATAATAATAAAAATAATACATCAAATAAAATGAAATCAGATAAGGAATAACTAATAGTAAGAAGAATTACCAAATAAATAAATAAATAAAAATGGAAGCGAACAACAAATACACAGAACAAAAAAAAAAAAAATCAATCCCTCAACATGTGCAAAAGATGGTTAGCAAGTTAGATGGACATACTGTTCAGAGGCCAACATTTCCATATTAAACAGACTTTTTAAAATTGGTCTCTTTTTTTTAATATTCAAATTTTTCGAGAGACTAAATTGTAGGTCTTCATTAAATGTAACCCATCATTATTATTAATTATTAGTATTAAGTGCATATACAGTCATGGAAATAATTATTCGACCACCATTGTTTTCTTCAGTTTCTTGTTCATTTTAATGAATGGTACAACTAAAGGTACATTTAGTTGGTTTGGTACATGGTTTTCTTGATGATTTTGGTTATTATAAAAAAAAAAAACATGGAAAATGGCTAGATAGCAGCTCTAAAATTAAACTCTTATGAGCTATTTTTGTTGTTATCGTTTTATTTGTCCAAACAAATGTACCTTTGGTTGTACCAGACATTAAAATGAACAAGAAATTGAAGAAAAAGGGTGGTCTATCTGTACATGGATATACTTTTCAGAGGCCAACATTTCCATATTAAACAGACTTTTTAAAATTGGTCTTTTTTTTTTAATATTCAAATTTTTCGAGACACTAATTTTTAGGTCTTCATTAAATGTAACCCATCATTATTATAATTAGAAGAAATTAAATAAATGAAGGCATGAAATGTTTTATTCTGTGTGTAATGGATCTATATAATGTGTTATTTCCACTTTTTGAATTGAATTACTGACATAAATCAACTTTCTATGATATTCTAGTTTATTGAGATGCACCTTTATCCGCCAGACTTCATTTTTTTCGTCATTTTAGCTCACAGAACACAGTTGCTGGTGTAGCTGCTTGGATTAATTACTGTGTGACTTTGGTTAAATCCAAACGAACCCTTTAAAACACACAAAGTCACACAATAAAAAACCCGACTCATTAAGGCAGCTTTAGTCCAGCCACTCCTGTGTTCTGTACCATAAAAAAATGAAATATCCAAACAACACTTGCTGATGAACTGCAGATTTTACAATTCTGTTTTAGAAAAATGATTGCAGACATTTGAGTGACAGTAATGTGTTTCTATAGATTTAATTTCTATGTAAGAAATGGATCTACGGTCCAGAGCCTTCAGACATTTTTCCGATAATGACAGTGGCTGTTTGAACCCTTTGAGCTAATGAGCAACTCAGCATCCGTCTCATGCAACAAACACACTTTGTGTCCAGTATTTAACCAATCACAGCAGTCAGCCGGTAGAGTCTAGACGGAGAAGTGAGGAGCATTTATGGGTACAAGTCAGGAACCGGCCTACTTTACTTATTTCAAGGATGCTGAATCCCCAAAAAAATGGTTCCCAAGCGAAATTTTGAGTTTTTGACCTTCTCATTTGCATATCAAAATGGCGGCCAAATTGCCCATCTTGCTCAGTCGTTGGACCATTTCCCCTTAGTTTTTTTGTAAGTAGGAAATGAGATGAGGAAATTAAGTTTCTAGATCTATAGTCTAGAGTCAGAGCAAGAATATAGTGGAGGCTCAGTGCCTTTTTATATATATATATATATATTTATTTATGCAAAATATCAACTTTTAACTTGAAATTAAGCATTATTTGTGTCATTTTTTAAGGCCGACATAAATATTCAATCAATATTACTTTTAAATGTTCCAGTTGGTATTTTGCATATATATATATATATATATATATATATATATATATATATATATATATATATATATATATATATATATATATACATATACATATACATACAGTACAGGCCAAAAGTTTGGACACACCTTCTCATTCAATGCATTTCCTTTATTTTTATGACTATTGACATTGTAAATTCATCAAAACTATGAATGAACACATATGGAATTATGTACTTAACAAAAAAGTGTGAAATAACTGAAAACATGTCTTATATTCTAGTAAGCAAAGGGTTACTTTGAGGAATCTAAAATACAAGACATGTTTTCAGTTATTTCACACTTTTTTGTTAAATACATAATTCCATATGTGTTTATTCATAGTTTTGATGCATTCAGTGAGAATCTACAATGTAAATAGTCATAAAAATAAAGAAAAACGCATTGAATGAGAAGGTGTGTCCAAACTTTTGGCCTGTACTGTATATATATATATATATACATAAAAAGGACACTGAGCCTCCACTATATTCTTGCTCTGACTCTAGACTATAGATCCAGAAACTTAATTTCCTCATCTTTGATTGCCTACTTACAAAAAAACTAAGGGGAAATGGTCCAACGACTGAGCAAGATGGGCAATTTGGTGCCATTTGATACAAATTAGAAGGTCAAAAACTCAAAATTTCACTTGGGAACCATTTTTTTGGACTCAGCACCCTTGAGATCTGTAAGGTAGGCCGGTTCCTGACTTGTACCCATAAATGCTCCTCTCTTCTTATAGAAGGCCTTTATTCTGAAATCCGTCTAGACTAGTAAGTCAGGAAGCTATAGCTGCCATTGGCCATGTTTGGACCTATGTGGATGTGTTTAATTCCCACCTGTCTTCCTTTTCTTTTTTAACCTTTTATCTTATGGACGGCTGTGGTGTTTTAGGATGTCTACAGTCATATTGTGAATGGAAAAGGTACATGGAGAATCTCTGCTGTTCTCAGTGATGGAGCTCACAAACATGTTGCTGTCTTTTCTGTGTCTTTTTGTGGTGGTTTTGTTAAAGTTCTCAATGATATTTTATACTTTTTCTACCTCTAAGGTTTACCACTGTACAAAAGCTACAACGGCCCATTTTAAGCTTCTTATTTCTTTTTTTATTCTGTGTGTTAACATGTGAAACTATATAGCTGTGCTCAGCCAGTATATGTCTTTTTGTTTGTTTGTTTTTTACTAGATTTCTAAAAAATAAATATATATATGCTATTTATATTCTTTTAAAAAAAAACTGCGTAGAACGTAATTGACATTGTCTAGTAGAGGCACTCTATAGGACCAGCTTCCTTGTGAATATGAATATTTATCTCAAAATTTTATTTAGGTTTGAATGTGTTTAGAATTTCTGTAAAGGTACAAGAGGGAGAATCCAAGGCATCCTCCACCAACAGACAATGGCAGAAGTACTTTACATTTCAGAGGTTTTATCTCCTGTAATCAAAAGTGACGTGATTGAATCAAAACACGTCACTTTCGCACATTGTCACTACTTGTTACCACCATAATTGCTGCTGAAAGCAGTAAGGAAAATACAAGCACAAGCTTTCTGCGTAAGAATGGTCAGCAGCATTTTTTCTATTACTTTTGTTCTTTACAGCCCACTGTGTGTGATTAAAAAACATTTTATTTTAATGACAATCTTTATATTTATTGATTTAGATCCACATATTCACTTTGTAACCAGCTTTTAATATTTGTTAAAGGAATAGTTCAACATTTTTGGGATATATACATATTTGCTGTTTTGTGTTAGATGAGAAGAGAGTTCGACTCTTCCCACTTTTAAAAAAATGAAGCCAAAATATCCCACACAAGGGGGCAGCCATCTTGCTCTGTTGGAGCCAGAGTCTGCAGTAGTGTTTAGCCACCGTATCACCTGACTGATATTTCTAGTCAGTCACAGCTGTCAATTATGAGGCCACATCCGACCCAACCTCTATTTTAGAGCATCAAATAACTAATGAAAAACAAATAAATTATCAGGAAAAATGTTAGGACGTTGTCTAAAATGTAAATTAAATACAATGCGATAATTTTCTAACCCTTTTTGACGTGTATTCAGTTGTAAAAAGACAATATATGTTATGTTCTGATAAAATTGAAAAGTGAAGCAAATAAGGAAGTGCCTTAAACCTGCAATTCTCCCCTCCAGTGGTTGCAAAAAGAAGTCGGATTGTATGTAAGTCAATAGGAAAATGACCCTTCTTCTTTTTGCTTTCTTTGTTTTTTTTTTTACCTCAGTTTCTCATAAGTAAGCTACATTCTCATAAGTATTGGCCCCTCAGAAATGTCTTGTTCAGTGTTTGGTTTGACTAAAAGATACAGGTAAAAGGTACAATCACCCCTTGCTAACCAAGCTAGCTAGCTAGCTCTAGCGGTAGCTTATGCATGGCATCATTCCAGCTTTCAATATGTTCTGCCCATGCTCTGTTTGCAAAGAAACAATATGGCAAAGGCCAAAAATCAAGATTCATGACAGCTAAAATAGATAATTTTGATAGAATCTGTAGTCTGTACACTGAATATGGAGCTACAGTCAGTAGCCAGTTAGCTTAGCACAAACAAATTATTGTTTTTACACTTCACTGTTTGTAAAAATTACACAAATAAGAAATAGCGTGTTAATAAGAAATCTTTAGAGGTGCTGTTTGGAAGATATTGTTGCATATTTAGTTATATCCCTGTTTCCAGGCTAACCTAGCTTAGCATTAGGCAGTATTTTAGAATATTTAGTATTTATGAATCTTCTTCTCTAATTCTTGCAAGAAAGCAAATAAGATTTGTTCCCAAAGATGTTGAATTATCTCGTTAAACATTGATCATAAGCTCAGACAGCAGTTGGCTGTGAAATTGGAGGTGTTGGCCACCAATGTCAGCATGAATCATCTGTTGTTACCTTTTATTTCAGAATACTTTTGTGTCACAATTTCATATGTGAGGGAATCTTCCCTTTACAGACCACAGCCTAGAGTTACGTTAGCGTGTTATAGTATAAAAGAAATGTTGCCTTTGAGTTTGTTTGAAGATGTATTTCTTGTTTTCTTATATTTCTACCATCTGTGGATTTATGTATATGTGTTTGTTTGTTTGTTCTCTAATCCTGTGGTTTGGTTTCCTGTCTTCATTTGGGGTTTTTTGTGAGATGGTTCAAGTGTCACTTCACTGACTAGCAGACTTAAAATCAATACAAACAGGCCATGCATTTCAAACAATTATCCTTTTAGCACCTGTTCTCAATAAACCAGTCTGAAATGGCCTTCTGAAATTACTTGGAAGTGAAAGTAAATGGGTTGTTTTGCCAATTCTTAAGTGCATTTACAGCAAAGTGCACTTTGACAGAAAAAAAAATCCATCCTAAAACACCTTGATGATGACTTCATATATGACTTTTGGTCTTCACTGTACTTTTTTTGTTGTTGTTGTTTTGTTATGTCTAAATATTACCTGCACAGGAGTGATTAAAATAGCAATTCTGGTTTTTTGTGCTAATATTTCACACACAATTCATCATCAACAGACACACATTGACCTGAATGTAACTTTTCTTCACTGGAAAAAGCTGATTAAAGCATCGACTACACTACAGCATCACAAATAGATCACATTTAATTGTGTAAAGGTTTTTTTTCTGTGCCAGTGGCAGCTATAGACGGGCAGCTTAAGAGCACCTTGCTGGTGATTAACACAGCTGGTGAACGTTCCTTTGGGGGAACCATCACCTTCCATAGGCCACCAGTCAGCTGTTGTTGTACCGCAGCACTTGAACGCACCCTGCTACCTGTTAAAACTACGCACTCAAAGCAGCGACACACAAAAGTAGCGTGGCATCGATATGTAGCTCAAATGTGCTTTTGTACTTGCTTCTCCCCTTCTGTCCCCTTCAATAAATGCAAATGGTGAAACTAATGTTGGGCCTGGTCTCATGTGTTGTTGGTGTGTTTGCTGTTTTCCCTGGTGGACCTGGTGGAGTATTGGCTCCTTTGTATACAACTTATAAAACCTTAACCACAGCGAGGTTGTACACACTAGAGAGGAGTTCATTGAGTTACTGTTGCCTTTCTTGGGGCTTTTCAACCAGCTGGTTCCAGAGCAGCACCAACTCTTTGCTGGTTTTGAACTGCAAACCGATTACGTCAGGGCAAGGTTATAATAGTTTTGGATTTTTCATTAGTTTTAGTTTTAATTTCGTTGTGAATTTTTGTTTTCAAATTCAGTTATTTTTAGTTAGTTTTTAGAGTGAGTTTGCTAGTTTTAGTTTAGTTTTTATTTTTTGAAAACGCTAAGTTTTAATTTAGTTATTATTAGTTTTAGTGTTAGTTTTAGTTTTTCTGTAATGGGTATGTGCCTTCATTTCCTTTGGTTTATCCATCATAGCACCAATAAGGTTATTAACTCTTACAGTTCTGGGTATTTTGTATTTTGGTTCTAGTGTAAACATCCCAGTCTCAGTAAACATATTCACCATGTGTTGCATGTTCAAATAGAAACACTGAATTATGTATGAAAAAAGTTGACAAAAACGAAAACTAAGGACATTTTCACTATAATTTTAGTTTGTTTTAGTTAGTTTTGTAACCACACAATACAGTTTCAGTCAGTTATCGTTTTTAAAAAAAACTCTTGTTTTTATTTTTATTTCAGTTAACAAAAATGTTTTTTCAATTTTAGTTTTTGTTATTTTGTTAGTTTTCGTTAACTATAATAACCTTACGTCAGGCTAACATTAGTGCTATCGTTAGCTGGTGATGTTGTAGAAAATCTTTAAAGAAAAACAACTGACGACCAGGTCGATTCCAATAGCAGCCTTGTGCGGGATTTATTTAGCAAGTATCAAAAAACAGATTCAGATGCCAAAGGTGTCAGACGAATCCAAAAGTCAGAAAAACACTGAGAGACAACACCCAGTTTCTCTCTTTTTACTTTGCAGGTTGGTGTGTCATTGTTTCTGTGTAACTAAGGTTCAACATCCTGTAATTTCCTGTTATGAAAAACACACTTGGGATTTCCCAAATCTGAGCTGGTACGTTAGTGTGTTAACGTTAGCGGTAGTGAAGTAACAATGAAGCTTCTTGAACCATTTGCTTTATTTTTTGACCCCACTAGATGGCGGTCTTTGCTTTAAAAAAAAAAGAGAAGACTTTAGCAATGGTAACTGAGTGTTTTAAGCCCTTTTTTTGAACAAAAAATGCCGAAGCTTTGTTGTCTAATCACAACTTAGCGGGCTAGCAAGACCCAGACCAGCTTGGTGCCGTTGAGAGACCAACTAAGGCATGTAGCATTCTTTTCTTTTTCTTAACTTCGATGTGATTAATACAGGCGAGCTAGTGTGCTAACGTTAGCGGGCTATCGTTAGCTTACAACAGAGTCCAACATTAACATCTCACGTTCAGTGTTAATAAGAATGTATTCAGCATCCGTGAAAAAATAAAAACAAAAACAGAGAGAGAGCAGCTGTTGAGGTGCATTATGGGAATTGTAGGATTCAGTGTTTTATCCATACCAGTGACAACAAGTGATACAGCTTTACTGATTCAGTCATTTTGTCATTTTTTCACATTGTTTTTTAAACAGTTTAACTGGAGTTCCCCTTTAAGGGATGTGATGTCAGCATTATATTCCCAATGTAAAATAAAGTAATTAAAATTAAATTAAAAATCCAGTTCATGCAGAACAATTATTTTAAAATAGAAATATGCAAAAGCAAATACAGACAACTATATGAACAAAATAATGTTTTATAAATTAATCTGCAACATAATTTAATTACTATATTACTATGGAGTTATTAGAGTATGATTTTCTTTTCCCTCAACAAGGAAAATTGTATGAAAAATACAAGGATTTAAGTGAATTATTTGTCATGTTGGTTCATCCTGATGATGGTGAATAATCTCTTTAATTAACTTTATAATTCATCAGTTTTAGTCTTTAATTTGGCAACACAGAAGAAAGACACACGTCGCTAATGTTTTCAACTTTAATGGATTTGGCGTGAAATAAGCAAACACCCTTAAAAGACATAAGGCATACATGTACATAAATTGAAATATGAATAAACTTATTTGATAACAATGTTGGTTATAGAGATTGAGACCATCTGTCCTGGTGAGACTGTGTGATACTTTATGTCCTGTTGATCAACAACATGGGACTGAATTATACAGGACATATCATTGAATCAGATTATTATGATGATTTATTTTATTTTATTTTTCATCTTCAGTAAGAGTCAGATTTCCATTCCTCTTCTGTCTCTGGAAAAAAAGAGAAAAAAAGCAAAATATTACTCTCAAGTTGATGCATGAAGCAGTGAAGAATATAGAAATCTAAAACTTTAAAGCAGAGAAGGAAATATATCCTAAAAACTTAAAACAGAATAACTTTCCTGACAAAAAAATCAGTGTTTGAATCAACATTTGTTGTTCATCTTACACCAGAGTCTCATTGTAGAATTAATTTATTAATCATTACCTCCACCTAAACTTCTTCTGCCCATGAGTCCAACAAACATTTCGCCTTTATTTCCTATGAATTGGGACAGAAAAACAGATAGAGATAGAGAGGAAAACAGATCTCCATTAGGGTCGAAGAAAAGCAAATTATCTTAATTAATTAATCTAAAAAAAGACAAATAAAAAGAAACAATCTTCTTTCTGATAGTGTAATTACTCACTTTTCTTGCCCATTTTCACAAGTTGATTTGTGCCTGAAACGAAGCAGAGATATAGTGTAGTGGTGATATTTAAACAGTTTTAGGAGCAGATAGAATAAGACCACATCCTAAATACAATAACATAACTATAATATTCCCACAAAGTACAATTACTAAAATATGTGTTTGATTACCTAAGCTTCGTCCCATCAGGCCGTGGAACTGCTGTGCTTTGGAGCGCTTGATGAGGTCTGCCAACCGGATGGTGATTCCTCTCTCTAGCGGGTAGCCCTACACACACACACACACACACACACACACACACACACACACACACACACAGGGAAACAAACCACCATTGTGAGTCATCTCAGGTTTGGTTCAGACAAGCAGTTCAAGTTATTCCTGCTGTAAATCATCCAGTCCAGCTGCAGACTGGGAGAGCTGGTGCTGTCCATGGTGCTGAAACTGAGCAGAATAATAATAATAATAATAATAATACATTTTATTTGTAATGCACTTTACATTACAGGAAATCTCAAAGTGCTACAGGTTAACATTCTAATTATAAAAAGGATTAAAAAAAAGGGGGAAAAACAGCCAAAAAAACAGAAAACATACATATATAATCTAAAAACCATCTAGATGGGAGGAACCAAAGGTTTTGCTAAAAAGGAATGTTTTTAGTCCTTTTTTAAAAGTCTCTATGGACTGTGGTAGAATGTAATAAGCTCATTTAAATCAATGTAATGTGCATCCACATCCTCAGTGTTCACTAGGGGTGTGACAGTAAAAAATATAAATAGATATCCATCTGTCTTTGGTGCGCTCACAGCACTATTTGCACTATTTGACTGTTTTTTGCACTATTTTTCTGGTCATCTTTGCACATGTTTAATTGATCAACACATTATTTAATTTAATTTCCTGCAAATGTGTATATTTCACAGTAATGTCCAGTTTCTCTGCAAATGTTTAAGTATTTTAGCAAAGGTTTTTATTGTAAAGTTTAGATTTATCATAGGTTTATTATTTATATGTTAAGTTTGTTTTATTTTTAATGTATGTATAGTACTCTATCTATCTATCTATCTATCTATCTATCTATCTATCTATCTATCTATCTATCTATCTATCTATTAGTTATAACATTCAGCAGCCTCCTGCGGACCCTCTGATAGATTGTACCTGCAGCCTGAGAGTTAGCCTGCAGGCAGTGTTCAGGGCTTAAAAAGCAGCTGAGACTGCAATAAGATGCTAGAACTGAACTACTACATACTATAATTAATTTATAATTAATAATTAACTATAAATGGATAATTCAAAAACAAGATAACTTATTATATTATTTCAAACTAAATAATATAGAAGAACTTCTGACTTGGTGTGCCTCCCACAGTATTTTCTGAATGCTGTTGAGTTAATGTTCCCTTTCTGTAATCCACTTTTTAAACAGTCTCCAATAAGACTATGTATCGATACGTCGATCATTTTTAAATACGGTGTGTTCCATAGTATCGAAATACCCATGCTTAAAATAAATAAATTGTTAATTAAATAAATAAACTATTTTGTGAGTTTAATTTTGTTTGTCCTGTTATCGAAAGACTTATGGAGAATTGTAAAAAATAAAATAAAATTAAAAAAATAAAAGTTTAATGTTCCAGCTGCTTTTCAAATTGCTGTGTTTTCTTTTCTTTTTTTTTTAATTGTCATCTGCTTGATTCTCTCCGTTAATCGGCTGGCTGGTAATTAAACAAAGCCAACTGAAACTGGTGAAATGTGAGCACCAGCTTTAATTATGTAGGTTACAATAATAAACAGATAACTGAATAAAAGCAAATAAATGACACTTCCTTGTGTTTCTGGAGATTTAACCTTTATTCTTCATTTGAGAAATCATTAACGGTTAGAACCAATAATTATCAGAATAAATTGGTGCAAATAGGAGCTATTATAACTTCCCAATAAAAGTCCCAATAAAACTATGTTTGAATTAATATTGCATAGGCATTTTATCATAAGGCACGTGTATTTTTCTGCACGGATCTCTTTCTCGCGTAAATATAGGCTTTTTTTAATCCACTATGGAACTTAAAAATCCAATAAAATCCATAAATCAGCCTGTGATGCTGTCTCTGTCTCTTTACCTGCCAGTTCTCCACCGTCCAGATCTCTCCGTCCTCATCCTCGTTGGACAGCGGGGTCCCCAGAGCGCCGAAAACCTGCACGAACACGACCACCAGCAGCACCGCTGCAAACTTCAGAGCCTCCATGGTTTCCTCAGGCTGCCAGAATGAAAAGTGGCTGCAAGATGGTCAAGAAAAACCGCTCCGGTCTGGACGCATACAGGAGCCAAGTGGGTTCAAAGCGAGAAGAAACTGGGTTTAGTGGTGCAGGTCGTGCTCTGGTCCTGAGTGGAGGTCTCCGGTTCTTCTTATAAAGACCCTCTGCTCGCTCCTCCCCACCTCCTCCAGACTCACATTAAAGAGAAGATTTTTTTTTTTTTCCATTGTCTGACTCAGACATGATGTGCGTAGACAGACAGAGACAGTTGTTTCTGTTACTCCACTGTGATTTTTCTTTTACTCTCATGATTGACAAGCTCATTAAGCAGCAGAATGTAGCATGAATGAGTTAAAACTGCACTGTAAACCCCAATGTTGCTTGTTTTGTCATTATAACTCATTTTTCCTTTTCAATACAACAAAGATTTGTGCAAAAAGTCATTTTAACTTAAAATATTGAGTCAAAATAGCAAAATTCATTTGAGTTAACTCCATTGTCAAGTCAAGTCAAGTCAAACTTATTTATAAAGCACATTTAAAACAACCGGGGTTGACCAAAGTGCTGTACAGATATCACAGTTGCAGGAAATACGGTAAAAACTAAGATACTAAAATACATAAACACAGTGCAACAATAGAATAAAATAAATTAAAAATATAATAAAATAAATAAAAAATGTAAATAAAATCTTGTTTTTGCAAGATGTCCACTTAAACTTGATTAAAAGCCAGGGAGAAAAAGTGTGTTTTTAAGGAGGATTGTCTTCATTGTCTTGACATAAAATTCTTTCGCAGCATCGACACTCAAATATTTTAGTTGAAACAAGTTGGTTTTACAGTGTGTGCATTCTAGCGTGTGTTTGACTTATCAGCTCCATAAAGAACCACACAGAAGAAGAAAAAAGGGCCTCAAGCAAAGACAGATCGAAGAGCGCAATATGCCAAACCAAATCACAAAGAATCCTGACACCAGTTGTCAAATTGGAAGCACTTTTTGTTTGTTTTGTGTATTCTGGTATAAAAAAAAAGACACAAAATGACCAAAAAATATACAAAGTGACCAGAAAAGACACAAAATGACCAAAAAAGACACAAATTGACCACAAAATGATCAAAAAAAGACACAAAATGATCAAAAAAAGACACAAATTGACCACAAAATGATCAAAAAAAGACACGAAATGATCAGAAAAAGACACAAAATGACTAAAAAAAGACACAAAATGACCAAAAAAAGACACAAAATGACCAAAAAAAGACATTAAGTGACCAAAAAGACTAAAACACATGAACACTTTAACACAGTGGAGACAGAGCTGACTTCCAAAATGATTTGGCGACCCCCAGAAATCATCTCGCGACCCCAATTGGGGTCCCGACCCCAAGGTTGAGAATAGCTGCTCTAGAGGGCACTTTGGCACGCTCAGAATGTAGTATGAATGAGTTAAAACTGCACTGTAAACCCCAATGTTGCTTGTTTTGTCATTATAACTAATTTTTCCTTTTCAATACAACAAAGATTTGTGCAAAAAGTCATTCTAACTTAAAATATTGAGTCAAAATAGCAAAATTTATTTGAGTTAACTCCATTGTCAAGTCAAGTCAAGTCAAACTTTATTTATAGAGCACATTTAAAACAACCGGGGTTGACCAAAGTGCTGTACAGATATTACAGTTGCAGGAAATACGGTAAAAACTAAGATACTAAAATACATAAACACAGTGCAACAATAGAATAAAATAAATTAAAAATATAATAAAATAAATTAAAAATGTAAATAAAATCTTGTTTTTGCAAGATGTCCACTTAAACTTGATTAAAAGCCAGGGAGAAAAAGTGTGTTTTTAAGGAGGATTGTCTTCGTTGTCTTGACATAAAATTCTTTCGCAGCATCGACACTCAAATATTTTAGTTGAAACAAGTTGGTTTTACAGTGTGTGCATTCTAGCGTGTGTTTGACTTATCAGGTCCATAAAGAACCACACAGAAGAAGAAAAAAGGGCCTCAAGCTAAGAAGGATTGAAGACCGCAATATGCCAAACCAAATCACAAATAATCCTGACACCAGTTGTCAAATTGGAAGCACTTTTTGTTTGTTTTGTGTATTCTGGAATAAAAAAAAGACACAAAATGACCAAAAAAGACACAAAGTGACAAAAAAAAAGACACAAATTGACCACAAAATGATCAAAAAAAGACATTAAGTGACATGATGTGCGTAGACAGGAGACAGTGACAGTTGTTTCTGTTACTCCACTGTGATTTTTCTTTTACTCACATGATTGACAAGCTCATTAAGCAGCAGAATGTAGTATGAATGAGTTAAAACTGCACTGTAAACCCCAATGTTGCTTGTTTGTCATTATAACTCATTTTTCCTTTTCAATACAACAAAGATTTGTGCAAAAAGTCATTTTAACTTAAAATATTGAGTCAAAATGAGTCAAAAACACAAAGTGACCAGAAAAGACACAAAATGACAAAAAAAAGACACAAATTGACCACAAAATGATCAAAAAAAGACACAAAATGATCAAAAAAAGACACAAAATGACTAAAAAAGACACAAAAGAATAAAAAAAAAGACACAAAATGACCAAAAAAAGACATTAAGTGACCAAAAAGACTAAAACACATTAACACATGAACACTTTAACACAGTGGAGACAGAGCTGACCTCCAAAATGATTTGGCGACCCCCAGAAATCATCTCGCGACCCCAATTGGGGTCCCGACCCCAAGGTTGAGAATAGCTGCTCTAGAGGGCACTTTGGCACGCTCAGAATGTAGTATGAATGAGTTAAAACTGCACTGTAAACGCCAATGTTGCTTGTTTGTCATTATAACTCATTTTTCCTTTTCAATACAACAAAGATTTGTGCAAAAAGTCATTTTAACTTAAAATATTGAGTCAAAATAGCTAAATTCATTTGAGTTAACTCCATTGTCTTCGTTGTCTTGACATCAAATTCTTTCGCAGCATCGACACTCAAATATTTTAGTTGAAACAAGTTGGTTTTACAGTGTGTGCATTCTAGCGTGTGTTTGACTTATCAGATCCATAAAGAACCACAAAGAAGAAGAAAAAAGGGCCTCAAGCAAAGACAGATTGAAGAGCGCAATATGCCAAACCAAATCACAAATAATCCTGACACGGTTATATTTTCAATTTCAGGCCTGCCTTCCGAGTCACCGTCATGTTTTGTGTCATCTTTATGGCTTGTGTCACCTTCAACAGATGCAATTTGATTTTCAGCTGTGATGTATTCATGCTTTGTTTGTGTGACTCTGCAGGTGGGTGGCCCGGTAGCTAGCATGATGAATTTATACTTTAAATAATCGCTGCAGCAAACAGTCTTTGACAACAATTAATGTCTGCCTTACTCTGTGACCAGCTGGAAGGAAAACATGCTGCATTTAGCAATTTGGTTCTGTGGTTCTACAGACTTTGTAATTGGAAGCACTTTTTGTTTGTTTTGTGTATTCTGGTATCCCCACACTAGTGGTGGAATGTAAATACATTTGCTCAAGTACTGTCCTGAAGTACAAATTTGACATACTTCTATTTTACTTGAGTAAAATACAAGTGTCACAAAATGACAAAAAAAGACACAAAATGACTAAGAAAAGACACAAAATGACCAAAAAAGACACAAATTGATCACAAAATGATCAAAAAAAGACACAAAATGACCAAAAAAGACACAAAGTGACCAGAAAAGACACAAAATGACCAAAAAAGACACAAAATGACCAAAAAAAGACACAAATTGACCACAAAATGATCAAAAAAGACACAAAATGATCAAAAAAAGACACAAAATGACTAAAAAAAGACACAAAATGATCAAAAAAAGACACAAAATGACCAAAAAAAGACATTAAATGACTAAAAAAAGACACAAAATGATCAAAAAAAGACACAAAATGATCAAAAAAAGACACAAAATGACTAAAAAAAGACACAAAATGATCAAAAAAAGACACAAAATGATCAAAAAAAGACATAAAATGACTAAAAAAAGACACAAAATGATCAAAAAAAGACACAAAATGATCAAAAAAAGACACAAAATGACTAAAAAAAGACACAAAATGACCAAAAAAAGACACAAAATGACTAAAAAAAGACACAAAATGATCAAAAAAAGACACAAAATGACTAAAAAAAGACACAAAATGACTAAAAAAAGACACAAAATGATCAAAAAAAGACATTAAATGACCAAAAAGACTAAAACACATTCACACATGAACACTTTAACACAGTGGAGACAGAGCTGACTTCCAAAATGATTTGGCGACCCCCAGAAATCATCTCGCGACCCCAATTGGGGTCCCGACCCCAAGGTTGAGAATAGGGCCACACACAAATGGGTGTCCATTATTTATCCGTCTATGATGTGAAGCAGTTGGGATGAGTCAGTACCTTAAAGTCTGAGGCCGTGGTGATGATGGGTAGCTCCTCCAGGTTGGTGGTGGGAAACTGCACCAAGACAGGAAGTTCAAGTATCTCAGGGTCGAGTTGATGAGTGAGGGTAAAGTGACTCAGTGCAGCATCAGCAGTGATGCAGCCGTTATTCCAGACCGTTGTGGTGAAAAAGAAAAAGGACCTGAGCTGATCTCTAAATATAGTCTAGTAATGATACCCTCAATATGTTTTAGTCCTCCATATGAGCCTGTTTCAGTTCAGGGTCACAGAGCCGACCTTCAATCAGCCATCTTTAACTGTGGCATCAATTACAGTTGACTACTGATTAGCCATTTATGTAGCCACTTCTTTAATATAATGACAATGGTTGGGTTTAAAGAAGAAATTACTAGGTGCACTCAGTTTCTTCTGACAATCAAGAACCATTGAGAATAAAATAGGGAGCGTCATGTTGTATTTCATGTTCTTGCTCCTTTTGCAACAGGTTGGTTTAGGACCAAATACTTAAGAAACTAAGTACTAGAAGTTTTATTTTCCAAAGTACTAGATAGTGTTCATTTTTGTTGAGGTTTGAAGAAAGAGGAGAACAAGCGGAGAGGTGCTGGTTAAATGCACATTTAATCCACACGGCGTAGGATTCAGAACAATGAAAAGGTTTCAGAGACTGAAACTTCTCCTGTTATTCTGGTACATTGAAGGTTGCTTAAAAAATTGCTTATACAACACAGATGTAATATATTACTTCAGTGTGGTCAGTTTATACACTGCAAAAAAGCCGACTTGTATTTTTTGGCCTAAAACAGTGATTTCGAGATGATTTCTGGGGGTCGCCAAATCATTTTGGAAGTCAGCTCTGTCTCCACTGTGTTAAAGTGTTCATGTGTTAATGTGTTTTAGTCTTTTTTTGGTAATTTTGTGTCTTTTTTTGATCATTTTGTGGTCAATTTGTGTCTTTTTTGGTCATTTTGTTTCCTTTTTTGGTCATTTTGTGTCTTTTCTTAGTCATTTTGTGTCTTTTTTGTCATTTTGTGTTGTTTTTTTTAGTCATTTTGTCTTTTTTTGGTCATTTTGTTTCTTTTCTGCATCATTTTGTGTCTTTTTTTGGTCATCTTGTGTCTTTTTTGGTCATTTTTTTGGTCATTTTATGTCTTTTTTGGTCATTTTGTGTCTTTTTTTTAGTCATTTTGTGTCTTTTTTGGATCAATTTATGTCTTTTTTGGTCATTTTGTGTCTTTTCTATCATTTTGTGGTCAATTTGTGTCTTTTTTGGTCATTTTGTTTCCTTTTTTGGTCATTTTGTGTCTTTTCTTAGTCATTTTGTGTCTTTTTTGGTCATTTTGTTTCCTTTTTTTTGGTCATTTTGTGTCTTTTTAGTCATTTGTTTGTGTTTGGGTGATCTGAACTGTGCCTGTGAGATTGTGTTCAGTGAGCGGGGGTTGCGGACAACATGCATTTTAAATTGGCGGTCGCGACTCAAAAAGGTTGAGAACTACTGGTGTAAGTAACAGTAATTCTGTCTTGGTCTGTGCCAGTATGCAGCACTTCAAACATAATTTAAAGCATGCCAAAATGCCACGTGTTTTTGTGTTTGTTCTTTGTATCCTCAAGTCAAACACAACAAACTTCCCTGTCCTCAGTACCTGAGACCGCCTGCCTTGACATGACGCTGGACGGCTGCATGACTCACAGTCAAGTCATTACCTCAGTTATGTTTAACCGCTCTACCATGATGACTAAGTGACTCACATAATTGTTGGAATGAATATTCAAATTGAAAATGTCAATGATTATAGAACATTTGAGGATCTGTGTTGAACTTCACTTATACTGACAGCGATAATCAAACATTTATACATTTGTGTCTGTGCAGAGACTATTATTTCTTTGTCTGTGAATATATTAAGTGGAAGTCACTGGGGGTGACTAGAGAAGCATTGCAATTATCTTGCAACTTTAATAGAAGCATGGAAGTGTTTGGTCCTCCTGCCTTCTTCTGTGTAGTAAGAGCCAATCACACAAGAAATTCATACTTCTTCCATCAGATATGTAGTGGCAAAAATCGTTATAAGGAGGAAAGATCACTGAGACGTTGGAGTATAAGCAAAAAAGGTTTATTCCAATTGCAATTAGGAGAGCACAAGGTACAGTCAAAAAGGTCTGCACAGAGTGAATCTGCAGACAAAGGGAGCAAACAGTTTTTATAGAGTTACAATACATGTGTGTGTGTTGGGAAGGAGGCACAGTCTTACGACCTTGAGGACTTGACATAGCATTCTGCGCAAGAACAAGAAGACATGTTATCTTACAGGATGAAAAGTTGGACAACTAAACTAAATATTTTAAGTTTTGTTTTTGAGTTTGCTCAACTCTGAATTTCTCTGGCACGATTGTAACGCCGCTATGAAATGTCAGCTAATGTTGCGACCACAATTTTGAGTTAGCATTGATACGCTAATGGCTACTCTTGTAGCTGTAACAAGCAGCGCCGCTAGCATCAGTTAGCCGCTAGCATCAGTTAGCCAGTTAGTGATGTTGTGGTCACAACATTAGCTAACATTTCATAGCGGCGTTACAATCGTGCCAGAGAAATTCAGAGTTGAGCAAACTCAAAAACAAAACTTAAAATATTTAGTTTAGTTGTCCAACTTAAAATTTTATCGAAGTTTGTTGCCTTGAAATTTTGAGTTCACCCAACTTTTCTTTTTTTGCCGTGCATGGACTCGCTGGAAATGCCTAAACATATCGCTTTATTCATTTATTTCCAGTGCCTGGCATGGGAAAGACAGTTCAGTTTATAATGCAATGAATTTTATATGGATTTGGCAACAGACCAAGACAGGATTTGTAAATGAAGTTGTACCAGTGCAAAACTCTGCGCATGGATTCTGAAGGCCAACTGACGGGAGAATAGAGAGTCCAATGGTGTGTGAGGGCTTTACAACCAGTTACCAATCTCAGAGGTCCATGATAGACGGCATCCAGGAGACGTTTGACTCTTGTGATCACTCTGTGGACAAAGATGGAGATAGGCTTTAATCCAGTCAACCACCAAGGGAGCAGTTCCTGCCAAACAAAATAGGAGGCATCAGTCTGGCTGTCAGCAGCATCTCCAGGGATCAGCAGAGACAACAAAGCTGGTGGGAAGTGTCAACAAGGTTTCTCCATCCATTTAAGGCAAATTACTAATTCAATTATCCTGCCATGTTTTTATGACTCATGATCATAATTTAATAACGTTAAATCCCAAAATGATTCCCATAAAGACAAAAATAATGCAGTCAAATAAACAACCAAAACCTGGTTAAAAAAAAAAAAAAAAGAATTTGCTTTGCGTTTGCTGTGCAATAGACATTTCTTTTTTTTTCTTTATCAGCATGAAAGCTTTAGGCTCTGACATGACATATGTAGTTTAAAATAATAGCAGTTACAGATTTACCACCTAAAATGTGCAGAAAATAAGTTATAAGAATGAAAGGAGCACCCATTTCAGCCCAAGACCTTAAAGCTTCTAGACTATTGTACACGGTTGGCCATAAAGTTGGAATAATCTTGTTTTCAGGCACACTCCTCTGTTAAATGTCTTTTAATTTTCATCGTGATATATTTGGAAGAGATTGACTAATATGTTTTAAGAAGATATGGACTTTATCTGTATATTTCTTCTTACGACAGAGTTCACGTGGGATTTAACAAATAATCGTATCTCCCCTTTTATGTTATACATTGGTATGAATATTTCAACCATATTTACACGAGGATTTACATAGGACTGGAACATGTGGGGTGCTTAACTGTCATTTATTTTTGTATCTATATAATTTCTGAATCATCTGTCGATATGTATTTTTTTATTTTTTTCTCTGTGTCTGTGAGCCGAGTTTTAGTGTAGTATAGCCCAGTGTGGGTTATTTTTATTTAATTTTATTTTTATATATTCTATTTTATTTGTTTGATTGTTCTTTATGTTTGTTTGTTTTTCACTGTGTGCTGTGAAAATCAATAAACATATTGTTTAAAAAAAAAAAAACGAGCTTATCACTCCAACCACAGCGTAAGAATGATCAGCTGTTGATAAATGTGGCGGCTTGAAACAAGCGTCATCGAAATACCACGCCGTAATATATATAATATACATATAATATATACCTGATTCAGAAGGCTTGCCTCGAGAGTTTACCACACCGAAGGACACAATACGGCCAAAAAGAGGATCCAGTGTCAGCTTTATTAGCAACGTAACCCGTTATAAATAACACCAGGAGCGAAAAAGACATATTACAGAAATACGCAGCGACAGAGGTTTATGAAATAAAAGTACCTATAGTTATAAACTCAAACAGCTCTTTGGTTGAAGGAGGTAAACAATGTTTTAAAGTATGTTTTAATTCTAAAAGAAGAGGAATTTCTCAGAGTCAGAAAGTGAAACACTGACGTCCAACAGCTGCAACAACTAACTGGTTTAGTTTGGCAGAATAAAAAGTTTCATCAAATGAAATCAGTGGTGCTGTCAGCAGAGTAGCAGACCATCCAACTCCTGGTGAGGTTGGATCATTTAATTTATACATTGTGATATATAAAGCCTCATAGCCTATTGCTATTATTATGATGGAGAGATATTATTCACCTCTTTACATTTACTAATAATTCTGTTCCAGTCAGAGGAGTGTGTGGCAGCGCTGATTGGAAATGTTTCTATTCGGGCACCTCGGGTGGTGAAGAAGACGCTGATATCCAGCAGGATAATAATAATAATAATAATAATAATAACGGTAAATAGCAGAAGACAACAACATTTAATAGCCTCAGCTAGTATTCTGTTTAAAGAATTTCACGGTGATTCTTACCCTTTTGTGCTTGTATTTTTGCTTTTTAAAAAGGCTAAAAAAGAAATTGCACTCTCTAAACAGTTTCTCACTTACTTCCATCCATGCAAATACATTCAACGTGTGGAAAAATCCAAAACTTGATATGCTCGGTTAAAGGTTTGTTAGAATCTCTATCAAGGGTTTTTCTTTCTTTTAATTTTCTGGATTTATGCATGACATACACTACTGGTCAAAAGTTTTAGAACACACCAACTTTTCCAGAATTTTATTGAAAATGATGCAGTTTAATGTCTCAGTGTACTCTGAAATTAATGCACATTTGCAACATTAAAATTCTTTATTGAGCATGATAGTGTTTTGAAAGTAAAAAAAAGATTCAAAATCACATTTTATGTTGGACTAAAGGACTAAAAAAAGACACAAAATGACAAAAAAAGACACTGAAAGACACAAAATTACCAAAAAAAGACACAAAATGACTTACAAAGACATTAAAAGAATTCAAAAATGGACAAAATAGCCCCAGACTCCAAGGATTTTGGTTAAGCTTACCTTTTTTTATTTACCTCTGGCAGTTCACCACTTACCTTTGTACCCTTTCAAGCTGTTCATTTGACTTGAACTGCTTGAATTTCAATAAAAAACTGGAAAAATTGGGGTGTTCTAAAACTTTTGACCGGTAGTGTAAGTATTATATGTAATATGTCAACACATTCATCCATTTCAGCCAGCTCAGTCATGACTTTAGTCGTATGTCATCATCTCATGGCCACTTCCTCCATTTTTCTGCAAAAGATTCTTTTGAATAACACAAACTACGACTGGAAAAGCAGAAGAAAAAGGGATATTTCTGAGTGTCTGCTCTGTGTGTAGACCCAGGTCCATGATTGGAGGTGATGATGGCAGCTTCTTGTCAAGCTGTCTATTATTTTACTGCAGATCCAATCAGCTTTTATTTGTCTGATCAGACTAATCTCACCTTTCCCTCGCTGTCATCTGACATCATTCTCTCTTGCTGTCCATCGGTCTGAACAGCAAATACTGCACATCTGAATCCAAACAAGCAGGATGCAGAAGGGTCAACACAGGCAATACAAACAGAGAAATATATGTGCACACTTGATCTGCTATTTTAATTTAGCATGGCTTCATAGCATGAGGCTACTATTAAAAAACAGGTAATATCAGACCACTATGATTAATAATATAGAAGCAGTGGAAGCTCTGTCATCGATGTGCGTCTGTCTCTTTGTTATTCACTGATTCCATCTTCCAGTCTTCTTTTATTAGACACAAGAGCAAGTAAAGCTGCATATTTTTAGTGCAAAAAGGGCAGATGTGATCAGGCTCAATCACAAAGAGGATCCACAGCAGACAAGAGCACCATATTTCCACCAAGTGCTCAGGTGATGGAGGTTGTCATTTAATCATAGGACCGTTGTTTGGATCCCAAGCTCCTCCTCTCCAAATTGCTCCCTGTGAGTTTATATCAGTCTGCTGAACAAGAGAAAGATTTGTCTTTCTGCTCAAATACATTTCTGTTCAATGAATTCAATGAATGACACTTAAGATGTATTTGTTTCAATGTGGGTAAAACAAAACTGAGTGGAGCGATCACAGCCTGTTACACTGCAAAAAAAGAAAAGTTGGGTGAACTCAAAATTTCAAGGCAACAAACTTCGATAAAATTTTAAGTTGGACCATTAAACTAAATATTTTAAGTTTTGTTTTTGAGTTTGCTCAACTCTGAATTCAGATTTTTGAACTTATAATTTTACATTGTATTAACTTTTAATCCTTACTTCTGCTAACTTCTGCAATGTGCTGAATTGGCACGATTGTAACGCCGCTATGAAATGTCAGCTAATGTTGTGACCACAATTTTGAGTTAGCTTTGATACGCTAATGCAGGCATGTCCAAACTATTCCACAAAGGGCCGTGTGGCTGCAGGTTTTCGTTTCAACCAAGCAAAAGCACACAGTTTGACCAATCAACTGTCTGAAGACTGAGATCAGTTGATTAACTCGATCAACTCAGTCAAGTCATGTGCTTTTTAGTTTAAAGCAACATGTGCTCTTACCTGCTTACCTTGTTGTGTCTGTAAGCCTTTTGATTCCAGTAAACAGCTCATATCATAATGCTTCCTCCACTTTCTGCATTTAGTTCCCTCCCTTGTTGCCTCTCTCGCTCATTGTGCTGACAGCCTCCTCCCAGGCAACATAAGCACCAAAGTAAACATGGGCAGATTGGTGGAACAAATATCCACTCTCTTATTGTTGTTCCATAACCCGCAAGCTTCGTGATGGAGTGTAAAATTAATGAGTATAATTAAAACAGTAGTGGCTAGCTAACCGGGCAAAAAATGGTACAAATATGGCGCCAACAAAAGCACTAAACTTTGTCATCAAGAAAACAACGATAGCACTGGTGATAGTTCAGAACTAGGGAGAGAACCAGCACAGACATTCGAGGTTCCTTATCACATTGGTCACGTTCTTAGGAATAGTCGCTCTATCTCTCACTCGCCTTTATAATGGATGAATTTGGACATGCTTCCTTGTGTGACATCCTGAAGGGGTCTTACCTTGCACAACAGCTGAATTCTTGCTATATCTTAAAATCCTGCAAACACAGGATCGCAAGAACGCAAATCCATCTTGTCAGGCTTCAGGTAGCGGTGGTTACTCACTGTAGAAATTATACATACTCAAGCAAAGTTGTTCTGCATTTTGCTTAACGTGATTTGATTACTGTCGGACTCAAGTGAGAGGCGTGTTTCTGATGACACGGTCTACTTCTTTTCTTATTACCCGAGTGTTGATTGCGCAAATTGTAGGCCTACGTCCCATATTTCCTGTCTTGCCAGCTCCACCAGTTCACATTGATCCAGTCTCGAACAGTTGCACCAATTTAACGCCTCTCTTACTTTTTGGTTCCCCCATTATGCCTCTGGGATGTTCAGCTTAAAGGCGAAGCAACACAGAGGTGTAGATATCGCAGCTTGAAACAGCAGCCTGAAAGAAGCTATAGTCAGCCAATAGAAACAATGATGCACTGTTTGGAAACTGAAAAGTCCTGATCCCAGCAGGGAACATCACCCAAAATCAGACTACAACCTACAGCATAACTCTCACACTGCAAAAAAAGCCAACTTGTATTTTTTGCCTAAAACAGTGATTTAAGTTGGTAAAACTTGGAAATATAAATTATTGACATTTAGGGCAATAATGTAAGTTAGCACAACAAAGGAAGCCAGTTGTCTGCTCAAAAACAAGTTGGTGAGTTGTTGTTACTTATATCTTTAAGTTGGGGTTCACAACAAGGGACAATAGTTCTGATAACTCTTATTTCTTTGTTGGGAAATGCGGGAAAGCGGGGAAATTCGGTCATTAGCGAAAGCTAGCGGCTAACTGATGCTAGCGGCTAACTGACGCTAAAAGAGTAGCCATTAGCGTATCAATGCTAACTGTAAATTGTAGTCGCAACATTAGCTGACATTTCATAGCGGCGTTACAATCGTGCCAATTCAGCACATTGCAGAAGTTAGCAGAGGTAAGGATTAAAAGTTATTACAATGTTAAATTATAAGTTAGTACAATTTACAGTTGAGTTGACAAAAATCTTAATTCAGAGTTGAGCAAACTCAAAAACAAAACTTAAAATGTTTAGTTTAATTGTCCAACTTAAAATTTTATCGAAGTTTGTTGCCTTGAAATTTTGAGTTCACCCAACTTTTCTTTTTTTGCAGTGCAGTAGTATTTGAAATCAGCTGAGGACAGACTGACAGACATAAACATTCACGTAGTCACATGTGACCAAACACATGATGCCCTCCAGGCTAGTTAAGCAGAATTAAATTAGCAAAGTGTACATGCCAAATAGTACCTACCACTACAATACTGCAGACCACGGTGGACAACATGAGGCCTCATGGTATAGAAACATGTTTTAATGAATAATAACATGTATTTTGTGTTATTTATTTTATGTACTGGCATGTTTTATCTATATATTTTGGTCATAAATCTTATTGTGCTTTGCAGCAATACATTTCTAGTCTCCTGGAGGACTGGTGCTGGGCTAGAGATGAAAATCCCTGTGGTGGAGGTTCAATTTCAAATCCATAATCTTTCCACCAGCCAATACACATAGATAAAAATACAATTTAAAAAAAAAGCAAAAAACAATGTTATTTTTAAGTATATATCAGGGTTCTGGACAATCTAAATTAAGTGTCCGCCATTGTATTTCTTCTTCTTTTTCATTGTGTTGATTGCCTCTTAAATCAGAACTGTATCCTTATAGTTACAGATACATTAAAAAGGTATATTATAAAGTCACTGAGGTGGCTCTTGGCTAACTAATAGCAAAGCAAAATCAGCTACTGCTCCCTTGTGAGTGTAGGCAACTTTATGTATGTTTATTCTTACATCTTTCTCAAACTTGTCATCCTGGTCTTCTAGCCCAGAAGCTCTGAATCCATATTGCATTAATTTGCTCCATATGTTACAGGTCTCCACTGAAATTCCTCCTGCTGAGCAGCACCACAACAGGTAATGAATACTGGTAGTAAATACGACTGGATGCTTTCCCCACTTCATAATTAGATCGCTCAATCATTTGCTGTAGAGATTTTTGCTTTGCTGGGGGCTTACGCAGAGAGAGATATATGTCTTTGTGTTGTGTGAGGGTATTTTAATGTCTGTGTGTGTACACAAGTACATGTTTGTTCTTCTGTGCAATGAATGTTGTTGGCTGCATGTGTGAGCTTGCATATAATTTATTAATGCATGTGTAGATAATTAAAATGTGTTAGTGTTTTAAAACAGGAATGAATTCTTTTGAGACAATGGCTTGTTACATGTAGCTTTGGTTCACTGAAATTTATTAAAACGGGTATTGAATTTGTGTTAGAAGAAGAGATGCATGCTGCTAATTTCCCCATTGTATCATGGCCTGGGATCACTTCCATGAAACAAATGTGCTTTTGTTTTTTGCTAATTGCACTCAGCACTGCTCAGAGTCTTGAGAAAGAGAGAGGCTGGGAGTAAATAAACAAGTAATTACATGCATTTTTCTTTTCTTTTCAACCTCAGCTTCACTTTGTATGATCAGCTTCACCACTTTCAAACATTAAAGGAAGGAAATGCACATATCATATATCATATCTCTGGCGGATAGGTTAATGATAATACATAAAATAAATTATATATAAGAAGATAAATCAGTAAACAAGAAAGACTCAACATTTTGACTTTATTTTGTACAAAAGATAACAATGAGAGCACTTGCCAGGCATCCCTGTTCTTTATGCTAAGCTAAGCTAGCAAGTGAGACATTCACTTGAACAACCCCATAGAAATTACGTAACTCAACTTCTGTGTGAAGTCTATGTCACGCTTTCCATCACTTATGTCACCTATGTAAGTACTTTAAATGTCCATTTTTCTTTTATTGCGTTTTTTTTTCAAAATTGTTGTTGTTTTTTCAAAACTCTTTTTATGCGATTTATATTAAATCGGCATAACTAATCTTTGTGTAAAGGATCACAAGAAAAAAACAACAACAGGCAAATCAAAATGAGGACAATTAAATATGTAACCAAGTAAAAGAGAATCCAGGTATGTAAATGGTAAATTAACTGCACTTTATCCAAAGCGCTTTACACTACAGACTGCGCTCATTCACCTGTTAACACACTCATTCATACTGGTGACCAAGGTTACCAGGGCACACCTGCCACCAATGGGAATTCATTCATACACCGATAATTCTTCTTCTAAGTTCTCTGTGATTTTAATCCTGTGCGAATCTGCCATGTCCTTAATTTGTCAATTAAAAATTCTGCCACAAAATACAGTATTAATATTTGTAAAATTTGGCACATGATGACCCACATGACGTCCCCTGGTAAAACTAGTTCATATGAATATGGCTTAAACCTAATCAAACTGTAACCCTTTCACATCTTTAATAATGTGTTTAAAATGTCGACTGCCAGTGGTAGGGCAGCTAATTTTGAAGACGTTCCGGTAGGTTGTCTTATCACTCAAAATAATCAATCAAAATTACTTTGTCTATCCCCTTAGGGGAAATTCAGTTAGTCTGATAACTCTGTTAGAATGAGACAGCCTGATGGCTGTAGGAGAGAAGGATCTTTTGAATCTCTCCGTCCTGCAGCAGAGAGAGGAGCCGTCCACTGCTGTTGTTTTGGTCCATAAAGGTTTTGTGTAGCGGATGATCTGGTATTTCAGGATGGCCTCCAACATGTTGACAGGTCATCTCTTCACCACCTCCTCCAGTGGCTCCAACCTGGCTCCAACCACAGAACCAACTCTTTAGACCAGAACCAGCTCTTTAGACCAGAACCAGCTCTTTAGTTCGTTTTTCAGTTTAGTTTAGTTCTCAACCTTTTTGAGTCGCGACCCCCAATTTAATATGCATGATGTCCGCGACCCCCGCTCACTGAACACAATCTCACACGCACAGTTCAGATCACCCAAAAAAGAAACAAAATGACCAAAAAAAGGAAACAAAATGACCAACAAAGACACAAATTGACCACAAAATGATCAAAAAAGACACAAAATGACCAAAAAAGACACAAAGTGACCAGAAAAGACATAAAATTACCCAAAAAGACAGAAAATGACCAAAAAAAGACACAAAATGACAAAAAAAGACAGAAAATGACCAAAAAAATAAAACAAAATGACCAAAAAAAGACACAAATTGACCACAAAATTATCAAAAAAGACACAAAATGACTAAAAAAAGACACAAAATGACCAAAAAAAGACATTAAGTGACCAAAAAGACTAAAACACATTAACACATGAACACATGTGGAGACAGAGCTGACTTCCAAAATGATTTGGCGACCCCCAAAAATCATCTCGCGACCCCAATTGGGGTCCCGACCCCAAGGTTGAGAATAGCTGCTTTAGACCAGTCTGATCATCTCTGTGTGTGATGCTGCCTCCCCAGCAGACTGCAGCATAAAACAACATCTGCAGCATCTTACTACACATGTCCAGAGATCTGAGCTTCAAGAAGAAAAAGAGGCGGCTCCGCCCCTTTTTGAAGAGAGCGTCTGTGTTTAGGGACCAGTCCAACTTATTATCCAGGTATACACCTATTCTTATAACTTGGCACCTCCTCCATGTCCACCCCACAGGTATTCACTGGCTGAAGGGGGGCTTGAACCTGCGGAAATCTCTGATCATTTCCTTAGTCTTTGAGGTGTTCAGTAGGAGATAGTTCTAGTGACTCCAGTCACTGAAGGCTTTTATCAGATCCCTATATTCAGATTCCTGTCCCTTCCTGATACACGCCACAATAGCAGTGTCGTCGGAGTACTTCTGGATGTGTCAGGACTCAGAGTTGTATTTGAAGTCCACTGTGTACAGTGTGAACAGGAGTGGAGCCAGAACAGTACCCTGTGGAGCCCCTGTGTACAGTGTGAACAGGAGTGGAGCCAGAACAGTACCCTGTGGAGCCCCTGTGTACAGTGTGAACAGGAGTGGAGCCAGAACAGTGCCTTGTGGAGCCCCTGTGCTGCTCATTAATGTCCCAGAAACACAGTTCCCCAACCTGACATACTGTGGTCTTCCTGTCAGGTAATCTGTGATCCAGGAGATGAAGGAAAGATCCACTCCATCTCTGTCAGCTTATTTTTGAGTATGTTGGGTTGGATGGTGTTGAATGCTCTTGAAGATCAAAGAACATGATTCTCACATAAGCACCAGTTTCCTCCAGAAGACTAAGGACATGGTGAAGCATGTAGAGGACAGCATTGTTCACTCCCATGTGTTGTTTGTATGCAAACTGCAGGGGGTCGAGTTTGTCTTTGACCTTAACTCTAGTGACAAGCAACCTATGTGGTTGTATGGTTTGAAGGTCTTAATCTCTAAGGTCTCATATTTCCGTACCAACTTGAGAGTATAATTAACTATCTCATCAAAGTCTCTGCAAGAAAGCAAACAAACATATTGAACAAAGATGTTGAACTATTTTTTTTCCTCCACTTTATTATGAGGTCTGTGAGAGAGGTTGATCAAGGCCTCAGCACACACACACACACACACACACACACACACACACACAAACCTGGTCTCACAGAAATCCGTGAAATAGCCACGGATTTCGCTTAACTCAAAATCCGTGGAATAGCCACGGAATCACTCAAATTTCCGTGAAACTGACACGGATTTCGCTACAATGCAAGTTAATGACAGTCATATCCGGTGGCTATTCCATGGATATTTGTTCCTTTTGGTTTGTTCCAAGTCACGTGACTTTCAAGGTCCCGGCGGTCAGAACAAAAAACATGGCGGACAGTTCTCTCATTTTTAGTGAAAAAAACCAACAATATTTTGAAAAAATGGATTTTGATCACATTTCTAGCGAGAAATATATGTTTTATTTTCTAAGTATTCACTCAATGAATGTACATAATCACTTTGTGGTGAAGATCTCGCCAGAAAAATATGACTGTCATTAACTTGCATTGTAGCGAAATCCGTGTCAGTTTCACGGAAATTTGAGCGATTCCGTGGCTATTCCACGGATTTTGAGTTAAGCGAAATCCGTGGCTATTTCACGGATTTCTGTGAGACCATGTTGCACACACACACACACGCAGAGGGAAGATCCTTGAGTTCATGCAGTGTATCTCATTCCACTCGTGCTAAGTGATAACCTTTTTATTAGCCTGATGACTGTCTGGTGAAAGACTGTTTGGTGTTTGGCTCTGCATACTGTCATTACAATTATTAATAATGATTAAAAGAAGTCCAGGTCAGCGTCATTTGATTGATGGCATCCACCAGGCCATATCCACAAAGCCTCTGGAGGAGGATGGACATGTTCTTTATTTGGGAATCATATGATGTGTGCTTAGTGGATTAACTGGATTTATCAGGTAGATTTAAAATGTACACAGCTGTATCCACAATAAAGATGTGAGTGGTGAGTGAGTGATGAGGAAAATGTAAATGTTCTGCAGATAACATGTGTTGTACATACAAATACAGGCAGCATCAGAGTGAATTATGCCTTTTCACCAGTGAATGGAACAAAATAAAGTGGCTCTTAAATTGCTTGAATGTACCAGTGGAAGGTGCAGGACAAGAGCATATTCTGTGAAATCTGATACCACCAGAGGTGGCAAAAGTATTCAGATCCCTTACTTAAGTAAAAATACTAATACAACACTGTGAAATTACTCCACAACAAGTAAAAGTCCTGCATTCAAAACTTACTGAAGTAAAATTTTAGTCATTTTGTGTCTTTTGGTGTCTTTTTTGTAATTCTGTGTCTTTTTTTGGTCATTTTGTGTTTTGTTTTTTAGTCCTTTAGTCCAACATAAAATGTGGTTTTGAATCTTTTTTTTACTTTCAAAACACTATCATGCTCAATAAAGAATTTTAAATGTTGCAAATGTGCATTCATTTCAGAGTACACTGAGACATTAAACTGCATCATTTTCAATTAAATTCTGGAAAAGTTGGTGTGTTCTAAAACTTTTGACCAGTAGTGTATATATATATGAAAGTAATAGTTTCATATTTAATAGTTTGTATTTTAAAATACTCTGTGATTGTTGGCTCAGTCCATGAAATAAAAATAAAAAATCACAAGTTTGACATGTTTAGCTGCACTTTTCAGATCTTTGGACTACAGCACCATCTGGTGGTGAAAACCACTACATCCTGTGACTGTGCAGCAGTTAAACTAAAGAATCTAACCTTGGAAAAGACCAGAACACATACACACAATCTCCCACACTGCATTGTGCACAAAGGACTCATACAAGTGAATTGCTAATGTGTAATGATGTTGAGAGATGACCCAAAACATGTTCACATGGCAGGTTCCAACAACCATCCTCACATTGCCTTCGAACCACTCACATGGAGTAGAGAACCAGTTTGATTGTTCAGTATCTTTATTATCGTCAACAAACATAGGCAAGACAATTCAAATGATTTTACTCAAAGCAGAGTAGTAGAAAATATGTTTTAACCATGTCACAGACAAAATAAAAGAGGGGGAAAAAATCACAAATGCTTAATATGTTTGTAGTACGTCAAACTGACAAAAATAACAAAAGGTTACAAAATACTTCATAATATCCCAAAGGTTATATCAGAAGGACATAAACACAAATAAATGAATTAGAACAGAGCTGAACACCAAAAGAAATTTAAAAGGATATTTTTTATTTCATTCACAGTGGAATGAAACCAGAAAATTATAATACACAGTCACCCATGAAGATGGAATAAAGTTGTTTTCAGATACAATCCTCTGTTAATTATGGTTTGATTTTCATTGTGATATGTTTGGAATAGTTTGATTAATAAAGTTTTGAGAAGATATACACTATATCTGTCAAGAATAAATCACATTGTCACAATCATGAAATGAGGTAAAAAAATATTTTATTCCAACTTTGTGGGCGACTGTGTATGTTAGACTACATCTTTCACCTTACTTTCTCAGTTCCCCCTTCACCATATCATACCTTGGTTGTCGTAGAAATCCATGTGTACTCATGAAACGTGCATGTGTGAGGAGCACACATTCTGACTGTATGACACACAGCATATTATTATAGGGATATGGTTTAGATGTGGTTAAGGGCCACACATATTGATGGGGAAACGCCATTCTTGGCAATTAGACAGGTGCTTCTGTTTGGCAGAGTAGGATCGAATAGCCATAACTTTCTCCACAGTGCTGTCGCAGTGCTGGAGAAAAGGTCTGGTTGCACCTGGGATTAGGGATTATTTGCAATAGTTTAAACTGATCACAATCCTCTTGGGCAGTGCTAAGCCCATGATGCAGCAATAATGCCCATGCAAAATGAATAGCAGAGTCTGGAATAGGTGACCAGTGGCAGGCTAATCCCAATAGTCTACATCTGGCGAGTCCGACTACAGTTAGATGATTACAGTGTGGTCTTTTGGAGCAATGGGTGTCGGACAAATGGGTTTACAGTCCAGTGGGATAGATTTTTGACTATTGAGGTGTTGGAATAATGGGTTGTTGGAACAATGGCATGGCTCCATCTGGAAACGGGGCTCAGGTAGCTTTGAATATATTTCACTCATTAAGGAAACCAGGTTTTTTGTTTTTAAGCATTACCAGGTTACTTAAATGCCTGTAAACACGCTGACTGAGGAGCCAGACCACCCCAACCTAAACGCAGGATAGAGGGGTTCGGTGAATCTGCAGTAGTAGGTGTGGAGGTGATCCAGTGTGCCATAAGAGACTCTGTAGAAGGACAGAGTGCCAGCAGGCCAGTCAAGATACACTGCCACTCTGTTTGAACGGGAGGGGGCAGCACAATCTATTTCTCTGTCATTGTGAAATGCAGAGTAACCCTCGTCAGAGCAGAACAGAGTCCAGGACGTTTCATTCCATCCAAGCCTGCAGTCATCACCCTTCCCACTTCTTCCAATTCCTCGGTAAGTAACCCCCATATAAACCCCGCCTACCCTTTCTACCTCCCAGTAACAGCAGCCAGTCAAACCGTCCGTACACAGCAGCTGTTTCCAGTAGTCGAATCTCTCTGGGTGATAAGGACGTGGCTGCTTTTTTGTCACTAACGTAACTTCTTTCTTGTTCTCAGACAGTATAAGCTTTCTGTGTGCCGTGTCTGGGTCCAGTGTGAGTTCACAGGCATCTGATCAAAAGAATAAGGTGCATTTTAGCAGCAGTTTTTGATTTAACAGACTTATTGCGCTCCTCATTATAATTTAATAATATCAACAAAGTGACTAAAATGTAATTCTCAAACCATGTGTTTCTCTACAGTGGAATGCAAATTAACACAAGAAACATACACAACATGCTTTTTCAAAGTTGAGTGTGTTCGATAGTGTTTGTCTGAACTTACACTTTAACAGACCAGGTTGCAACCTCTGCTCTCCCCTATGGTGTATCCTGGAGAAAGAAACAAAACATAACAGCTACGTTCTCTTCTATAATGGACACATGAGCCTTCAATAAATTCCTCTTTGATCTGAAAAATATCATCAGCTTGATACTGGATAGCCCCACTGTCTTGTTACCTCGTACCTTTTTATTCAACACTTTCCATACCTGAGAGTGTCCAGTCTCCACTGTGGATCCTCCAGTCCAGCAGAAAGTACCTTCACCCCTGAGTGTCCTGGATGGTTGTAGCTCAGGTCCAGCTCTCTCAGATGAGAGGGGTTGGAGCTCAGAGCTGAGGCCAGAGAAGAACAGCCTTTCTCTGTGACCTGACAGCCTGACAAGCTACACACACACACACACACACACACACACACACACACACACAAACACACACTTTGATAACTTAACTGGGAAACCGCATTGGAAGCAAATTCTAATGCACACTTAATCCATCTTCTGTAAACGTCTACCCAACCAGATATTGCTGGAGCATATATATATATATATATATATATATAAAACAAATATATAAAACAAACAAACAATATATAAAACAAATTTATTAGACCAACTGTCATTCAATTGAGAAAACATAAATATTTTAGAAATCTTTCAAAAGCTTGTTTAAAACTAAAAATGATATTGTTATTTATTTGGCAAATAACAAACTAAATTCACCTCTTTTATACCCAAATTTGAGCTGGCTCTCTGGGCTATTCTAAGAAGTCAGAAAATAAATCATTCAACCACTAAAACAAATGTTTCTGTTCAGGAATGCAAGTAAATAACTATAATTTGACATCTTAATCCAGAAATAATAATGTGCTCTACTGTTTTTGTAAAGCAGTAAATTTGAAAATTGATGGATAATAATATTTATTTTTTAGCATTAAAAATATCATTTGGTTAAAGAGCTTCAGCATACTGCTGTATTTATCATAACAGAAACATAAACATAATTTTGGTAATTATTAATATTGTTAATCCAGGACAGCTGTGGCATAAACCGGTGGTCTAATACATTTGTTAAGCACTGTATATATAATATACACCTTTACTTCTATTTGTAATGACCACAACCACCTTTTCATATCACAGAAGGTCTTGATGTAAAGAAAAGTTTGCTGCATCACTTTTATAGCAACAAATCTTAATGGGCTAGGAGTTATTTACCAAAAAATAGTTTTTAAATCAATCAGTGACTATACAGTTCAGTTCGAAACACAAACATTGAATTTGTAGATTTTGCTTCGCTAAACACGACAAAAATAGGCTAGAAGCATAAAAACAAAATCAGGGATATCCATAAATTCTGTCCACACACACATGCACACTAACAGATGTCCCGCTTATGACTTAACATATGCCTCTTGCACACTACTGCTTACTGTCATTGTCACTGTACATTGTACATACTGTGTTGGTGTCATGATGCTGTGTTTTTATTATCTCCAATTCAAATGATCTGTGTTTGCTTCAAGATATCATGAGTCCTGATTTTGCAGATGATAGATAAGGAAAATAGTCTCACTTTTTAAATGTTTAAGGAAAACAGCATCTTTTAAAGCATGTAAAGCAGAAACTTAATGTTAATCTTAAGAATTCTGACCTGAGGACTTCAAGGTTGCATTTTGAACTCCGTAGTCCAGCAGAGAGTAGCTTTACCCCCGAATCCTGCAGGTCATTTTTACTCAGATCTGCTTCCCTCAGATCGGATGACTGGGAGCTGAGTGTTGAGGACAGAGCTTCACAGCTTCTCCACGACAGCTGACAGCCACTCAGCCTTAATGGACATTAAAAATATATGTAAAACAGTATGTTAACTCTCAGTTTTTTGTGAGATTGTTGTCTTCCTGTCACTATATCAATCTCATGTAAAGTAATGCTGTATATTTGTCTAAAACCAAGAATATATCAGAAACAAATGAAGAAATAATTATTCAATAATGTCATAACTTACCGAAGACATTTCAGTCTACAGTGTGAATTCTTCAGTCCTGCAAAAAGCAGCTTGACTCCTGAATCCTGCAGGTGGTTATTATTCAGGTCCAGCTCTCTCAGACTGGAGGAGTGGGAGCTGAGAGCTGAGGACAAAGCTTCACAGCTCATCCACGACAGCTTGCACATGCTCATCCTTGATAGGTATAAAATGATAGAGACATGTTGATGTTTGGTATTTTAAAGCTGATGTTGTACTTTTTTTCTTTCTTTTTTAAAAACTTTTTGACAAGGCTGACCTTGGTCTCCACTGAATTAAAAAAAAATGTACATGGTTGCTCATGAAGTTGGAATTATTTTGTTTTCAGACACAATCCTCAGTTAATTGTGGTTTCATTTTCATTGTGACATGTTTGGAAGAGATTGATTAATAAAGTTTTGAGAAGATATACACTCAAGAATCAATCACACTGTCACAATCATTTCATGGATAGGCAGCAAGACAATGCCAAAACACATTCTGCATGTGTTACACCAGCATGGTGAGTAGGTACTAGACTGAACTGTTTGCTGGAACCATATTGGGCTCTTGATAAGTCTTTGTAGCATATTTTCATTTACCTCATTTGTAATATGGCCATGCTTATCCTCAATAAGCTTTTTAAACTTACCTAAGAGTTTCAAGTGTACAGTGTGGACTCTCCAGTCCAGCAGAAAGCTGGTTGACTCCTTTATCCTGTAAGTCGTTGTTACTCAGGTCCAGCACTCTCAGACTGGAGAACTGGGAGCTGAGAACTGATGCAAATCCATTACAGCAGCTCTCTGTGAGGCTGGTCTGATTCAACCTGGAAAAAAACAAAAGAAATGCTCATTATAAGTCAGAAGTACGGTATCAGTGTCTTACTCAAGTACTATTAAGAAGAGGACTCGTCCTCACCCCTAAAACTGTATACTCTACACACTCCACACACACAGACACACACACATTTGACTTGACAAGTAACGTTACAATATAGCCTATAAGTGCAATTAAACTTAACTACACTGTGCTGTCAGCCAGTTTCCAGCTGTGCGTAATTTTACGCACACGGACATACAGTAGGCAGTGTTTATCTCATTCTTGCATCCAGGTGCATCATATACACATTAAGTAGGTTTACGCTGCCTGCAGACACCATGATCATGGTCAAGTGAATATTAAGTAGCCATGTGGAACCATCGAAGCAAATATAAAGTAACCACGTGGCACTTTTTACAATATGATTCCATCAGATCTCATATCTACACTGTTTAACCCAAGTCGGCACCTATGTACAGTCCCATTATGTTTTATTTTATATTATTATATGACATTTGTAATTAACTAAGAAGGTAAAACATGTTGTTTATGCTGCATTTTGTCAGGCACTTCTCTCAAAACAGCCTAATAAAGCCCCAAAACCTAATTTTATCTAATTCGTTATCACAAGAAAACGATCTTTGTTATATCGAGATAACGAGATAATAAGTTGTTATCACGAGATAACAGTGCATAAAAAAAAAAATCTTGTGTGTACCTGCTCTAAAATCCTTTGTGCATGTGTTGTGGGTAGTTTCTTTTCTCTCTCTGTCTGTCGTTATGCCTATGTGATGGGATGCAGATGAGCTTGATTGGCTAAGTGTATTTTTGTCTGTGTGAATTAGTGGGTTTTTACAGGTAACTTGTGTTTAAACCTTCTGATCTTGACAAAACTTTTTTTTTCAATTGTTGTCACAGACGAAAAAAGTAACTTTGAAAAATTATCCTGTCAAGACTTTTTTCAATGCATTGGTAAAATACTCACTTTTGCACCTTTAAGTTATATATAGTAGATAATAATAATAATATACAGTAGAGAAAACCATTTAAATCACCGGGATGACTTTTTCTCACTTTCCTCTCAGGGCTTCCATAGAACCATCACATCTAATCTAACCTGAGAGTTTCCAGTGTGCAGTGTGGATGCTCTAGTCCAACGGAGAGCAACTGCACTACTGCATCTTCCAAGTTATTGTTACTCAGGTCCAGCTCCTTCAGGTTAGAGGACTGTGAGCTGAGAACTGAGGGCAGAGCTTCACAACCTCTCCATGTCAGCTCACAGCCACTGAGTCTGATGAAGAATTACAGTAAAAATATTTCAATATAGAACATCTATAGTTTTCTAATCACTCATAGCAGAGATAAAAGTTTAAATTCTTGGGGGATCCTGACCTGAGCGTTTGCAGTGTACAGTGTGGACTCGCTAATCCAGTGGATAGAAGCTTCACTCCTGAATCCTGCAGATTGTTGTGACTCAGGTCCAGTTCTTTCAGACAGGAGGACACAGAGCTGAGAGCTAAGGCCAAAACTTCACAGCTTCTCTCTGACAGCTTACAATGACTGAGCCTTCATATAGACAAACAGACACAAAATCATTACTCTTAGTTTTAATGAAAATAACATTGGCTAACTGTAGAAAGCTGGATGATTATTTTGATTAAATGTATTCTATGGATAAACACATTTTATACCATAACTACTGTAAAATGTCTTGAACACTGAATGCAGCTTGCAGAGTAGCATTCACAACATCACAAATCCTGACCTGAATGTTGTCAGTGTACACTCTGGACTTTCCAGTCCAGGAGAAAGCAGTGTCACTCCTGAATCCTGCAGGTTGTTGTTACTGAGGTCAAGCTCTTTCAAATTGGAGGATCTGAGAACTGTTGGGAGTTCCTGACACCAGGCCTCTGTGAAGCTGGTTTGAGTTAACCTGGCAATAAATAGAAATACTTTATGTTTTACTTCAAGTGCGAAGCAAATGAGCCAGCAGTGTTTTATGAGACTAACCCTCTAACAATGTTCTTTTGGCTTTACCCCAATCAGTCAGGAACAATCTGGTCATAGATTTATGCAATAATTGGAGATACAGTTAAACTTGGCGCAGCTGCTTCCATTACAGGATGCTCCCTGAGAAACCCTCAATACGGCAGTAGTTGTTAAACAAGACAATGAATATTATTTAAACTTTTAAGTCCATTACGACTCTGAACTACAAAGGTGGAGGCAAGGTTTTGCCAGAAACAGCAGGGTCTTCAAGTTGGACCACATTAGCTTGAATCAGTCTAATTGGGTGTGGCCTTGTTTTCCTGCCACAGGTCAGTGTGTGAATATATACATAAGCTGAAGGTTCACTGTGTCAGATATTGCCAGATGTGTACTCTAAAATAATAATAAATTAACTAAAACGATGTCCATGTATTGTGCTGCAAAGATATCTACTGACATTAGCATGCTAACCAGCTATCCCCGTCGGTCCTGTCTTGTAATACCACTATTGTCTGGAGAGGCTGTAGTGAGTCACTGTAGCATCCAGTCTGCCCTCAAAGAGGATGAAGAAGTAAACACAGCTGAACTGTTAGCAGTACAACAGTGAGTATCTTTACACCTAAAACTAAAATTAAGACCTACACCCGAACTGTGATACTGCGTTTAACGGACAGGTCCCTGAGAGGCTAGTTCCATCCTAGTGGAGATTACCCACTCAGGCGAGTGCACATAAACCAACAGCTGGCAGAAAGGATGCACAGGCAGCATTGGGAAAGGAAGGAGAATTAAAACAAGCAAGCCAGGAACCAGGTTAAGCTGAGAGCTGCCACACATTAAGCTGCTGTTACCCAGTTTCTTGCTCTCTCATCACCTAGCTGAACAACATGAGACTGCTAATTAGCAACCACAACACAGACAGCTGTCATATGGTGATATAGAGCTCTTGGAATGACTTGATTTTCTTTTGTTTACACCACCATGTTGGCAGGAACATTACATTGCAACATTGAGTATAGCCATTTTGATTTGTGATGAATATTTAGCTTTGGAATCTACCAGCTAAAAATTATTTCATCATCACTGGAAGTGATAATGTTGTGAGATTGTCTTTGATTTATCCTGAGCTGAACTCTCGTGGGACCCATCCATTGCAACAGTCTCTTGAACACAGAATATCAGTTTAGTTGTTGTTCTTAATGTTACTTTGGAAAGTTCACTATACATTTTTATGACATTGCAAGGTTTATTTTGTGCCTGACTATAATTTTACACAATAACAAAAACTGGCATCACTTCAAGTAAATCATGCAGGCATGCAATCCTTTTTTGGAGCATGTTTTCAGGAATTACAAGTTGCAGCGTAAATAAATTATTGATTAGTCACACATGGAACTGAATTACAACAATATAATAGAAAAGCATCATGATATTATCTAACCTGAGCGTTTGCAGTCTACTGTTTGGGCTCATCAGTCCAGCAGAGAGTAGCTTCAGTCCTACGTCGTGCAGTTCATTGTTACTCAGGTCGAGCACTCTCAGATTAGTGGACTGTGAACTGAGAACTGAGGCGAGAGGTTCACAGCTTCTCCATGACAACATGCAGCCACTCAGCCTGATGAAGAATTGCAATTAAATTGAAGTTATTTATTTCTCCCACTTGGACACAAGAAAACATTTATTTTTGCAGCTACCTATACTTACAAAGATGTATTAGAAGCTTTGACCACTGGCATCAGCCTGAAAAGACCTTCCTCTGAAGCAGAGTATTTCTTTAAGTCAAATACGTCCAATTCTTTCTGTGATGACAATAATATGAAGACCAGAGCTGACCACTGAGCAGGAGACAGATTGTTAGTGGACAAACTTCCTGAAAGCAGGTACTGTTGGATCTCCTCCACTAGAGAATGATCATTCAGCTCATTCAGACAGTGGAACAGGTTGATGCATCGCTCTGGAGAGGGGTTCTTCCTGATCTTCTTCTTGATGTACTGGACTGTCTCCTGACTGGTCTCTGTGCTACATCCTTTGTTTTTAAGCAGGCCTTCAAAGGCACTCTGATTTTGCTCCAGTAAAAGGCCCAGGAGGAAGCGGAGGAACAAGTCCAGGTGTCCGTTCGGGCTCTGTAAAGCCTCATCGACTGCACTTTCGTAGAGACGTGTTAGTCTGGATTTTCTTTTTAGCAGTGTTGACCATGTGGATACGGATTGTGTTTCTGTCAGTATATTAACACCAGTGTTGATGAAAGTCAGGAAGACGTAAAAGGCAGCCAGAAACTCCTGAACGCTCAGATGAACAAAACAGAAAACCTTCTCTTTGTACAGCCCTTGCTCCTCTTTAAAGATCTGCGTGAACACGCCTGAGTACACAGAGGCAGCTCTGATATCAATGCCACACTCTCTGAGATCTGCTTCATAAAAGATGAGGTTGCCTTTCTGCAGCTGCTCAAAAGCCAGTTTTCCCAGACAAACAATCATCTTGCTGGTCTTTGTGTTCCACAGTGGATCTGTCTCAGCTGCTTCATGATACTTGACATTTGCCAGTTTGGACTGAACCACCAGAAAGTGTGTGTACATCTCAGTCAGAGTCGTGGGCAGCTCTCTTCTCTCACTGGTTTTCAACACATCCTCCAGAACTGTCGCAATGATCCAGCAGAAGACCGGGATGTGGCACATGATGTGGAGGCTTCGTGATGCCTTGATGTGGGAGATGATCCTGCTGGCCTGCTCCTCCTCTTTGAATCTTCTCCTGAAGTACTCCTCCTTCTGTGGTTCAGTGAACCCTCTCACCTCTGTCACCATGTCAACACAGTCAGCAGGGATCTGATTGGCTGCAGCGGGCCGTGTGGTAATCCAGAGGCGGGCAGAGGGAAGCAGTTTCCCCCTGATGAGGTTTGTCAGCAGCACGTCCACTGTGGTTGACTCTGTAACATCAGTCAGGATCATGTTACTCTGGAAGTCCAGAGGAAGTCGACACTCATCCAGACCATCAAAGATGAACGCGACCTTGAACTTGTCAATGGTGTGTATTTCTGCTTCTTTGGTTTCTTTAAAGAAGAGATGAAGAAGTTCCACTAAGCTGTAGTTTTTTCCACTCAGCAGATTCAGCTCTCTGAATGTAAATGGAAATGTGAACTGTATGTCTTTGTTGGCTTTGTCTTCAGCCCAGTCCAGAGTGAATTTATGGGTTAGGACAGTTTTCCCAATGCCAGCCACTCCTTTTGTCATCACTGTTCTGCTTGGTTTATCTTTTCTGAGCAATGGTTGAAAGATGTCTTCGCATCTGATAGCTGTTTCCAGCACTGATGATTTCCTGGATGCTGCTTCAATCTGTCTAATCTCATGTTCATCATTGAGCTCCACACTGCGTCCTTCTGTGATGTAGAGTTCTGTGTAGATTTCTTTCAGAAGTGTAGGGTTTCCTTCTTTAGGAATCCCCTCAAACAAATACTGAAACTTGTCCTTCAGATGAGATTTGAGGTTGCGCTGGCAAAGTGTGGCAAGACTTTCTACATGAACAAATGCAAAAATAAATCGATTAATGGAAGAAACAACACTGACTTTTGGTTTCATACAGGAGACAATCAGCAGTCTCATGAGGCAAAGTCCCTCATTTGTTTGACCTGGACATCTGCCCCAACCTACTCCTACTACTTTGTCGCTCTTTATACTAAGTCCTGCATAATTAATACAGCCACTAGAATTGACCCTAACAATGATGGTAAATATGGGTCATTATAAGGAGCCGTTATGGGGAAGATCAGTCTTGGTACTACACATTACTATAGTTGTGAATAAGCTGTAGTTGGCATTACTGTAGTGAATACAGATGAAAAGGAGCTTTTGATCTCTCTCTCTCTCTCTCTCTCTCTCTCTGATGCTGAGGGTGTGGACAGACATGGTTGATTGACAGTCTCAACCTTTACTCATTATAGCCCAAGAAAAAGAAATCAGCTCCACTCTGTATTTACCCTCATTTAAAGGAATAGTTCCACATTTTAGGAAATATGCACATGAACTCCTGACTGAGCTGTTTGTTTGAGTTTTTGGTTACTCTCTCCACCACCATACACCTGGATTTTGAGTGTTATTCATTTGCCGAAGAATATATATATATATTTTTATTATTTTCTGTAGATATCATGATAATAATTATTGTGATTTTTTTGGCAAGGATAATTGTGAAGTGGAAATCTGATAACTACTTTAGACAGAGCCAGGTTAGCTGTGCTGTCCCTGTTTTCATACTCTATGCTAAGCTAAGCTAACCAGCTGTGTGGTATCAATGTTCTCATCTAACTCAGTATGAATGCAAAACATTTTATTTCCCAAAATATTGTACTACTCTTTTTATTTACCTCATGTTAATGTTGCCTTATATGACATAGTGTGTTGAAATTTGGGCAAATGCATATAAAACAAACCTAGGTCCAATAATTAAACTGCAACGAACACACAAAGAAACCTAAATAATATCCACATGTATTACAATATGTGAAACCTGTTAAGTCTCTTACTGTTGTGCAGCGTATCAGCCAGCTCCTCTTGCTGCATACTCCTTAGGAAGTTAATTGTGATCTTCAAAAATGCTTCTTGGCTGCTTTTTTCCCGTTTTTCCTCTTCACTGTTCACTGCCCCCTCATCTTTGCACTGCCACTCTAAGCATTCAGCGTTATCTGCTCTCAGGAACTTCTGGAACTTCTGCAGCTCACTCTTCACAAAGGAGACCATGTTCTCCTCAAGCAGCTTCAGCAGAATGACATATAAATAAATAAAAAAAATCCAGATCAGACTGTTAGTACACAACATCAGAGCCTGCTTTACATGTTGTTATGCTTTCAAGCACAGGACTCAATTCTGTCTGTATTAGGAAGCTTGATAAGTACTCTCATTTGCTTCGCTGTAATTAAAGAAAAATATAGTCTCTGCACAATTTGTATAAGATGTTAGATAATACAGAGTCATGTAATCTGCCATAGATTACAAGTGCCTGTTCTAAAGAGGGCATTTGATTCATATTTAAAGTATAGGTGTTGTGCATTTACACACCATAAATATGGAGTTCAATTCCACTTGATGTGTCAGGGCAGGTTGATCACAGGGAACCTGTAACGTCTCCTGGTGAACTCTGTCAAGAGAACATTAGGTCTGATGTCAGAATAAGACAAACAAAATCACACATATTGGCAGTGGCGGTTCTACACAGGGGCCTCCAGGGGCCACTGTCCCTGTGAAGAAGCCTTTGGCCCCTGCTGTGGCCCCTGTGTCAAATTAATAATAAAATGGTCAATTTATAACGATCAACAATGGAACAATTCTAACCTTTTTTTTGTTCAAAAAATATCTCATTGTACACAAAAGGAACCCAGAATGTGTACATTGTATAATAGTTTAACTCTCTGGAGTCTTATTGGGCTATTTTGTCCATTTTTGAATCCTTTTCATGTCTTTACGTGTCTTTGTAAGTCATTTTGTGTCTTTTTTGGTCATTTGTGTTTTTTTTGTGTCTTTTTTGGTCATTTTGTGTCTGTTGTGTCTTTTTTGGTTATTTTGTATCTTTTTTTTTGTCATTTTGTGTCTTTTTTGTCATTTTGTGTCTGTTGTTGTGTCTTTTTTGGTTATTTTGTATCTTTTTTTTGTCATTTTGTGTCTTTTTAGTCATTTGTGTTTTTTTGTGTGTCTTTTGGTTATTTTGTATCTTTTTTTTGTCATTTTGTGTCTTTTTTGTCATTGGTGTCTTTTGTTGTGTCGTTTTCGGTTATTTTGTGTCTTTTTTTGGTCATTCTGTGTCTTTTTTTGGTCTGCTTTGTTTTTACTGCACTTTCAAAATAAAAAAGTGATTGTGCACAAAAATGAGAAATGTCATTGTCATACAAAAAAAAAACTGTTATTGTTGGTGAGTCTCATTATTTAAATCAATGTATTTGTATCTTCCAAATATACTTAAATGAGATGTTTAAATAAGCTAAAATAAAGATCTTGAATGCTTGAATATCATCTTTGCCATTTTTAATGTGCTAATATGCCCCTCTGATTAAACACTGGCCCCTCCTTGGCCCCCACAGTAAAACTGGTCTAGAACCACCACTGCATATTGGAGCTTAAAGACTCTCTTCAGTGGGACTCAAGCACACCTAAATTTCATCTCAGTACCCCTAATAACCTAATAACCTTTATAAAAACATTGATAATACTAAAATCCTTTTTTAGTTCTCTTACATCAGAATTTGCAAACTTGTCAGTTCGAAAAATTACAGGTTTGAACGTCTATATCCAAACAATTTAAATATCCAGTTGTTTTTATTAGGTTGCACACTTTGTACAGTAGGTGGCAGCATGCACACACTGTTGGAAGCTCACATCTCAGAATCACCCTGCTGACACACACTGTGGGTGCGTCCCAGGTCTCTTTATTACATCACATTTCCCTCACTTGCATCTTTTTATTAGCAGTGGTGGAAAGTAGTTAAGTCAATTTATTCAAGTACTGTACTTAAGTACACTGTAAAAAAAATCTGTTTAATTTACGGTAAAATACCGGCAGCTGTGGTTGCCAGAACTTCACCGTAAAAATTACAGTGAGTGGATTTTCTATTCTAAATTTAAAAACTGTAATTTAGACTGAGTATTCCTGTTATTTTTAGGGTAATTGTGTCATTCATTCACACCTCATGGTATTTCTCCATAAATTTTGCATGAAAATGTTATATTTTTACAGCAAAACTGTGTGTTTCTTCCACTTTATGGCAGAAAAAAGTAAAAGTTTTGTGCTATTCTTTGATTTGATTTTGATTAATTAAAAGTGTCTAATATGGTGATATACAGTTTTTTATTTTACGCCCTATTTCTGATGTATTTGACAGTGTTTTACTGTTATTTCTACAAAGATTTTTAACAGTGTACAACTTTGAGATAGTATAGAATAGAATTTTATGCCACTTCTTACGTATCCTTCACTACAATTAGAGAGAAATCTTTTACTATTTACTCCACTACATTTATTTCACAGCTATAATTACTAGCTACTTTTCAAATCATTTTTGTATGTTTTAAACGTGTGATCATTTTTATATAATAATTAAGAAATAGCATTGTAATAGATTAGACTACTCAAAAGTAAAGCTAAATTGTTAAGATTTGTTTCATGTTGAGCTTTAAAAATGTTGCTTATATGTAGAGATCAAAACATGTCTATTAATAGTCCCATAATTTATTAAAAAATATAACTCAGGACAGTTTGCACATTGAGTTTGCTAATATATATATATATATATATATATATATATATATATATACACTGTAAAAAAATGTGAGTGTGTTTTCTACTGTAAATTTAAATGTAAATACGATCAAAAACTGTAATTTAGACTGAATATCCATGTTGTTTTTAGGGTAATTGTGTCCTTTGTACTATTCCTTGATTTACGGTAATTTAAAGTGTCTGTTACGGTGATGTGCAATTTTTTTATTTTAAGCCCTATTTCTCATGCAATTTGAGAGGTGTTTTACTGTAATTTCTACAAATATTTTTTACAGTGTATATATATATATATATATATATATATTGATACTGTGTGAATTGTCCTGCTTATAGGCACAGGGACCTACTGTGCTTTCTACTGGCAGAACACATCAATAATTTATTTTGTCTGTATTATGATCGTAAATTCATTATTTAATGAACCAGAATATGATTTTGGTGTCTTTTGAACACTGAAATTATCTAATGGGTTTAATGTTTCAGGGAAATTACAATAAATGTTATTTATTATTAAAATGATTATGTGTTTCTTGCTGACAGACAGCAACTGTTTCTGACTTTAACTGTGTTCACAATAGAATTTAATGCCGGAAATAACAGATCGGAAAATGGTTAATTTTGACCAGCGAAGACGCAGCATCAATCAATAACAAAGACTTTATGTTGACTTACTTTATCTCAGGAAAATGCTTTTGGAAAGCAAGAGGTGATTTCATAGACTCGTCACTCTTCATGGACACACAGCTGGGTGTGGGCGACTCTTCCCTCTCTTGCAGAACCTCTTCACTGCAACATAATATGGGTAACAAGATACAGATCAACACCATGGTATATGCTACTTTACAGACAGTATGTGCTAATTATGTGAGGATAACAACTTTGACATGCTCGGCAAAGCCTGAGACCTCTTTGAGCAAATTTAGACAAAATCTTCATTGAGGAATCTCTTTATTCTCCTTGGCGTTCAGTCCCAGCTAGGCAAGAATCCTTGGCTTTCTTTTTACTTTTTTACCCTTTTATTTGTCTTTTTTTTATTTTTTTTATCTCTAACTCTGTTTTGGATTGAGTTTTTATTACTATTTTATTTTATTCTATTTTATTTTATTGTTTTACTGTTTTTAGTATTTTATTCTTTTTATTGGTTTTATTTATAGCCAGTTGTGTATGATTTATTCTATTTTAATAACTGTACAGCACTTTGGTCAACTGATGTTGTTTTTAAATGTGCTCTATACACTGTAAAAAAAAATTATTTTTATGGTAAAAAACTGGCAGCTGTGGTTGCCAGAACTTTACCGTAATAAATACGGTGCAACTTTTTGTAATATTGCGGTAAAATGATATTGGCACTGTTGATTTCCCATTTAAGATGGCCATTTTATTCCATATTCTACCGTAAAAAATAAAACGTTTTTCCATCAAAAGAAACCAAAAGAAACGCTGTTCTGCCATATAATTGATAAGAAAATATTTTATAAATGATGCATGAATTAAGGATTTTACCATTAAATATTTAATTATATTTCTGTTAGAGATATGGTGTTTAGTACATTTAACAAAAAAGAGAGAAAAAGTATTTTAAAATATAAATGCAAAAATGATGGCTTGTATATATATTACAGTATATTTTTGCTACAAACACGGTGCCAGTGTATTTTACAGTGGGGTATTTAAAAAATTTTAAAAATACTGTTTTGGCTGATATATACATTTACAGTGTTTCATTGTTACTGAAACTGAATTAACCCATTTATCATTTTACGGTCCTTTGCTGTCATGGTTTAGCAGTTTTTCACCGTAAAATCTACAGACATTTTTTACAGTGTAAATAAACTTTGACTTGACTTGACTTGCTATATTATCATCATTAACCTGAGAATCATTATTCCCATGTCATGTAAATGTCTTCTTTAATGTTAATACAACTTTTTTATTGACTTACTTTGCTTCAGGAGAATGCATTGTAAAAGTAAATGGTGGTTCCATGGATGAGTCACTCTTCATGGAGACACAGCTGGGTGTGGAGGATTCAGCTCCCTCTTGCTGCACTGGACTTTGGCACAACATAGAAGAAACGTTCTCGTTGCAGAATGACAATGTTTTATTTTCAGGGCTGAACTCTGACAGGACAGACACACGGGCAACATGGTCTCACAGGAATCCGTGAAATAGCCACGGATTTGCTTAACTCAAAATCCATGGAATAGCCACGGAATCACTCAAATTTCCGTGAAACTGACACGGATTTCGCTACAATGCAAGTTAATGACAGTCATATCCCGTGGCTATTCCAACATAGAAAGTGATTATGTACATTCACTGAGTGAATATTTAGAAAATAAAACATATATTTCTCGCTAGAAATGTGATCAAAATCCATTTTTATGCAGAAACTAAATCAAAATATTGATTTTTTTCACTTAAAATGAGAGAACTGTCCGCCATGTTTTTTGTTCTGACCGCCGGGACCTTGAAAGTCACGTGACTTGGAACAAACCAATAGGAAAAAATATCCAGGGAATAGCCACGGGATATGACTGTCATTAACTTGCATTGTAGCGAAATCCGTGTCAGTTTCACGGAAATTTCAGTGATTCCGTGCACTGTAAAAAATGTTTGTAGAAATTACAGTAAATCGCTGCCAAATTGTGTCAAAAAAAGGGCGTAAAATTAAAAATTGAATATCACCGTAGTAGACGCTTTTAATGACCGTAAATCAAGGAATAGAACAAATTTCTAAACTGTAGAAAACTGTTTTTTTCATGTTTTCAGAAATACCATAACGTCCCAAGGACACAATTACCTTAAAACTCAGTCTAAATACGATTTTTTTTTTGCTGATATTTACATTTAAATTTACAGTAGAAAACCCTCTCACTGTATTTTTTATGGTGAAGTTCTGGCAACCCCAGCTTCACCGTAAATTGACGGATTTAGTAGTAAAAAGATTTTTTTTTACAGTGTGGCTATTCCACGGATTGTGAGTTAAGCGAATCCGTGGCTATTTCACGGATTCCTGTGAGACCAGGCTCCACACAGGAGTCTTCAACTCACCTCTTAGCTTGGATCAGACTGTCATATTTCCCAGACGAAGTGCATCTGGAGGGAGGGATTCCCCCCTCTCTCTCCTCCCTCGACCAACTCATAGCACACCTTTAAACAAGATATTAACATGCTGTCTGTCACCCAAAGCTGTTCAGTCACATAGCAAGTATAAAGAATGGGATTTAACATTCAACTGGGTAATAAAATAGTAAGTCAAGGTGTAACTGGTACACTCAGCAGCTTGGTGTTATTTTAAACTGGCTGCACAAAATTACAATTTGAAAAATTGTCACTGAAATCTTTATTTAGAGCAGTCAACATAGGTCAATTAAATATGGTTTTACCTTTGCAGTCAACTCTAAAACCACACAGTACAATGCTATACTATGCCTTCATCTAAACCTTTACATACCTCAAAATCTTTCCATTATGTGGAAGAAATACTTAAGCAGCATGTCGTGTTGTAGACGTGACTGTAGTCCTCACTGCTGTCACTGCCTCCTCAGCAGACTGCAGCATAATTTGAACTGTGCTGGCATTAAACAAGTCTAACCTGTAAAACAGGATCCAAATCTTTTGTCGGTTGTGACTACAGCTTGCAATGTCCTCATGTTAGGTGTGGCTGAAACAAAATCCACACTGCACTGAGATTCAGGGTGAATTTCAGAGTAATTCCAAAATACATGCATATCTTTTTTTTTTCTCTGAAAGAAATAAGTATTAAAGAATTCCTAAGCAGTAAATCAGAGGGCTATGACACGTTTCTATTATGCAAAATCATGTGACACTGGTTGTAATTGAAGTTGCAATTTTTCTAATTCACTCCAAGGGGAACGTTTTATGTCTTCCTAAATGGCATAGTAATAATAATAATAATAAGGTGCACACAAATAACAACACCAATCATAAAACTCAGATAATGACACACATGATGTTTGCTCACAAGCTACAGTGTTTTGTTGGATTTATCTGACAAAAAAGTAAAAGAAAAGTAAAAATATAGAAAATAATAATATAATATAATATATAATAATATAATGATACATTTAAATAAATAAATGAAGAAATCTATTTCACTTTTTGCAGCTTCAAAATCATTTTGATGCTACACTGACTTGTAATATGTGACTGGCCTCTCTGTCTTGTTGCTCTAAAACTCTTCAAGATGAAGAATTTGAAATTGTCTCAAACACATAGTAGTCAAGCAGTGTTTAAACTAACTTTATTTCCTGGTGGAAAAGTTAAAACAGTACTCTTCTGATTGAACATTGTTAACATGGTAAGACTCATGATGGACTGTTAAAAAATGTATTAAAAGTCAATGCAGAGGCTGAATAATCGATAGAAAAACATTAAAATTAAATATTTGTCATGAAACAATAAGGGTGTTACAAGACCGCTGATATAAAATTCTAGTGTGAATGTTTTGGTTCACAAGCAGTGCTGCTACTACTTGCTAGTATAAAAAAGCTAAAGAAAACGTTAGATCTGCATCTACAAAAGCCTCTGACAGTGAAAGCCAGATACCAACAACATAAAAAAAAAAGGCCGCCAACTTCTCTGGTCCCGAGCTCAACTGAGATGGACTGACAAATCTACATAGACATTTCCTAAAAAGGAAAAGGACTGTTTTGAAAAACCATGGTGCTGCCCCAACAGTTTTGACCTATGAGATAGTCGCACATTCACATTATAAAACTCTGTGTTAAAGAAAGAATAGGCATCCTTTTCTGGGAGGTGGTTACAGCTAACTGCTTAGCAGCCTGTGATTCCTGAACAGAGAAGGTCCATGTACATGCTCACTCTGTCAATATTGTTTTAAATAAATAGTGAAAAGGATTTTACTCTCCTCTCATCTGTTCTGCAAAAAAATACAAAAACGAACTCTAACAGGACCATCCAGATTGTTTTGAGAAATGCATTGAGGAAACCTTTAAAATTAAATTATCTGACTCCAACAGTCCACTTACCAATTCTCTGTGCAGATCGTTTGATGGGGAATGATGAGCAGGAGACGTCCAAGTTCTTAGTTTTTAAATTTTATTACAATATATCAAAAATGTGCAGTTACAGAGGCTCTGGGTTCAATCTACACGTCCCTGACATGACATTAGGCTGGTCAGTTCATGGAGGTTGAAGCCCCCTTCTGTCCCTGGAACCCTTTTTTATAGCCTAACAATGTTTTACTAATCATGTGGGTAGAACTCTCCAGAAGATGCGTCCCTCTCAAACCGTTGATTTGTCAGTTTTAATCAATATTGAGGACACGACGTGTCACCAAGCAGAGAAGACAGGTATCTCCCCTTCTCAGCATATCATGTCCGTGACCTGACCTGTTCCCAAAACATTCAACACAACCTCCTGCCTTGTTATGACTTGCAGAGATATTAGTGGAGACACAGATTTTGCAATGTCCATATATAATATATCTTCTTGTGATGATAGAATCTTACTAAGATCAAGCAGTTGGAATAAATGTATTTAGTTTTGATGTATCTAGAGTAATCATAGTTTTAAACCAATATTAGCACATGGTCATTGTATCAAAAGCATCTAACATGATTAACACAGTTAGTGACTTGCATGCATAGATAGTGACCTAGTCAATCAGATAGTGATCCCTATGCACAGAGACAGAAAACAGAGACAGAATAACAGAGTATTTCTAACAATTGTTATCACCACAAAGTTAAAAAGCCAACATCTGTGTTGGTATGGGTGCCCATGACATCATTGGTAACTTGCACATCTGTGAAGACACCATGAATGCTGAAAGGTTTTTGAGCAACATTTGCTGCCATCCAGACGCTGCTTATTTCAGCAGGACAATGCCAAGCCTCATTCTCCACATTCTGAAGTTGTTTTGTTAAAAGAAAAAGTGATGTTACAAAATAGTAAACATGACCCACTCACAATTTGTTTGGTGCATGTTGCAGGCATCAAATTCAGAACTTCCCACCTTTTTTGGAAATCAGGGTTGTTTATTCTGTACAGGCTTGGAGACAGTTATCAATCTTGTCATTTAACTTTCTGTGAAAAGGCTTTTTTTTCAAAATGCTCAACTGTCCCTTCAAGCAGCTGCAGTACCTTTATTCAGAAGTGTTTGTTCCAGTGTTCCTTCAAAAAGATGACAGCTCTTTATCTGACAAAGTTTTTGTTTTTCAGCATTACCAGGTTACTTAAATGCCTGTAATCACACTGACTGAGGCATTAGGCAAACACAACCCAAACGCAGGATAGAGGGGTTCAGTGAATCTGCAGTAGTAGGTGTGGAGGTGATCCAGTGGGCCATCGGAGACTCTGTAGAAGGACAGAGTGCCAGCAGGCCAGTCCAGATACACTGCCACTCTGGTACTATCAAGAGGGTGTAGATATATCTCCATTCCATTTTTATTGTGGTAAATATCGTACCCATCATCAGTGCAATGTAAATTCCAGGACTTTTCATTCCATCCAAGGTGGCTGTCATCACCTTCCCCTCTCCTGCTGATTCCTCTGTAAGTCACTGCAACATCACACCATCTATCCCACTCTACTTCCCAGTAACACCGATCAGTCAGACCCTCTGTACACAGTAGCTGAAAACAGGCATCAAATTTCTCAGGGTGATATGAATCTGGCTCCTTTTCTCTGCCCCGTGTCACTTTTGTGTTTTCATCAGACAGAATGAGGTCTCTGTGTGCTGTGTTTGGGTCATGTGTGAGTTCACAGGCATCTGATGGAAATAATAAGCCACAATACAAGCAACAGAATCAGTTCAATTCATATGATACATTATAACATATAACATATTTTACTTTAAGTTTAAATAGAAATTTAACAAATTCAACTTACACTTCTTCAGACCAGATTTCAACCAGTGCGCTCCACAAGGGTACAGCCTGGAAAATAACTTTATTATTAGTATTATTTTTTTTGAACAATACTCCCAAACCCAGCACAGTTAGAAGGACAGTGTTTATGATCTTTTAGCCATCTATCAGCTGTTGGCTCTCCATACCTGAGAGTGTCCAGTCTCCAGTTTAGATCCTCCAGTCCAGCAGAAAGTACCTTCACTCCGGAGTCACCTGGATTGTTGTAGCGCAAGTCCAGCTCTCTCAGATGGCTGGGGTTGGAGCTCAGAGCTGAGGCAAGAGAAGCACTGCCCTCTTCTGTGACCAGACAACCTGACAACCTACAAACATACGTGGTTGTGAAGTAACGTTTGCTGATTTTACCACAATAGAGCTGAGTTTCCAAAAGTGAATATCCCATTCGTAGAACCATCCAAGGTAGACAATAATATATGCTCCTGTAGAGGCAAATTATGCATGAAATTAACCTTGTTTTTAGAAAAACTAATGTCATGGAGAAGTACAACAGTGCCCAAAATCCTCAAGTGCAACTGCAACATATCTGATTGATGGAGCTAGCTGTTACCATGGAAATGTTTACAGCACCTGCAAACCCAAGAGTGGCTTGGGAGATAGTTCGCTTTACTGCTACCACTGAACTCTACGGTTGTTTTACGGGACTTTTATCACAGAGCTACCATGATTTCTTTCTGACATTTTTTAAAGATAGTGACAAGAAGTTCAAGGTTAAATTCAGCAAGAAGTGCACGAAACTTTTGTTAGCTTGGAAGTTGCTTGTTGTTTTTTTTGCTCAACATATAACAAATGTTTTATGACAATGATTCATTGGTCAGTAGCTGGATGGCTTGGTTCCAGATTTAAAACTCTTTACATAAGAATTTTCTGAATCTAATCTTTACCATTTGAGCAAAGTAAGGAATTCTGACCTGAGGGTTTCCAGTTGACATTGTGGACTTGCTAGTCCCCCAGAGAGCACGTTCACTCCTGAATCCTGCAGGTCGTTGTTACTCAGGTCTAGCTTTTTCAGACGAGATGACTGGGAGCTGAGAACTGAGGCCAGTGCTTCACAACTTATCCATGATAGACTGCACAAATTCAGCCTGAAAGAATATGAAAACAGGAAAATGTTTCCTTTAATATCTACACTTATATTTATTTATTGTGTTTTATGTTGTAGCCTAAATAGTTAAATGAATTATGGATTATAAATATTAGTTTGAATTGATTTTTACAGTGACAGCCTTTGTGTTTGTGTGCACTGAATTCTGACCTTAGAGATTCCAGTGTACAGTGTGGGCTCGCAAGTCCAGTGCTGAGCAGCGTCACCCCTGTGTCCTGCAGATGGTTGTTACTCAGGTCCAGCTCTCGCAGATGAGTGGTCTCTGAGCTGAGAGCTGAGGCCAGAGCTTCACAGTTTGCTTCTGAGAGGTTACAGTCGCTCAACCTAAAGATGGATATCATGGAAAAATCAACTTTTCTAAGTGTTGCTGTAGCTAATTCAATTTTGGAAGTCAAAAAGGTTTTTTTTTTTTATCTATGTTGGTGTTGATATTAATGAGTACTAGTTAACAATGCCAATTTTACCTCTACCCAGAATGTTGATATTTGCAGCTTTATTTAAAACTGGAATATATATTGCCACAACATTGAAAAGGCAGTAAACAGACATGATAACTACTCAGTGATCGAAATGTTTTAAAACCACAATTAAAGCAACATCATGAAACTTTTTTATGGCAGAGGCAAAGAGACTGTGGAGGATGTTGATAAAGAAAGCTACGAAGTGAAAAGGAGCAATTGACCGAGCAAGAGGCCGTCTGACAAGAGTAATTCTGGACTATCTATGGCAAGGGCTTTGCAAGACACCAACTGGTCTTCTTGCTGTTGGACAAGTAAGTCATATTAGCTGGCTTGCTATGTATTGTGTACCTGCTGCACATGTTTTTTGTTTGGCTGTATTAGCAAAGTTGTCACCTGGCTAGTTTTAGATAATAAGTAATGCAAGCATAACAAATGCTTTCATATTTACAATAGCTGTGTATACGTGAATAGCACTCTACAACTGTAAGTTCGCTAAATCACAAAAAATACCATTTCAACACAATGTCGCTTTAAATAAAATTAGCTGACCTGAGCAATTCCAGTCTACAATTGGGACTCTGGAGTCCAGTAGAGAGCTGTGTTACTCCTTCATCTCCAGGGTAGTTGCTGCTCACGTCCAGCTCTCTCAGATGAGATGGTTGGGAAGAAAGAACTCGGGCCAGAACACCACCGACTCCCTCATGGAGACTGCAGCCACTCAACCTGATGAAGATTAATAGAGGAGGGCAACATTTCTTTTAAATAAAAAAAGTTCTTAAAATAGAAGATTTTACATTATTATTTCAATACATCCACTTACAGGTATGAACTGGAGTCTTGAAACACTGGCAGTAGTCGGAGAAGGCCCTCGTCCGAGCCGCCGTATTTGTTTAAGTCGAACACGTCATAATGTTTTCCAGAAGACTGCAAGATGAACACCAAAGCTGACCAGTGAGCAGGAGAGAGATATATTTTGGCAATACTTCCCAAATTCAGGTACGTTTGGATCTCCTCCACTAGAGAATGATCATTCAGCTCATTTAGACAGTGAAACAGGTTGATGTTTCTCTCTTCAGTGTGATTCGTCCTGATCTTCTCCTTAATGTAATCGATAGTTTCCTGATTGCTGTTTGAGCTTATTCTTTTCTGTTTGAGTAGGTCTGCAAGCAGATCTTGATTGGCCTGCAGTGAAAGTCCCAACAGGAAACGGAGAAACAGGTCGAGGTGTCCATCTGGACTCTCTAAGGCCTTGTCAATAGCAATCCTGTGGACCTCTGCTGCAGATGTTTTGCTGGAGGGCATCCTGAGACTTTTGGAAGTTGGTTGGGCCATCACATTCTTGTTGCTATGAATTCGCGACAGCTCCACAAAAAAAGCAGCCAGAAACTCTTGAATGCTCAGATGGATAAAACTAAACATTTTGCCCTTTGCCTTGTCCTTCTTCCTACAGCGCTCCTTTTTAAAGATCTGTGTAAACACCCCAGAGTACACAGATGCTTCATTGAGATGAATTCCACTCTCTTTTAGGTCTTGCTCATAGAAGATCAGGTTTCCTTTCTCCAGCTGGTAAAAAGCCAGTTGTGCAAGCGACAGAACATACTGAATGCTCTTTTTTGTGCCGTACTTCTCTTTGGTCTGTGTGATCTGAAACATCAGGAATTCTGTGTACATCTCAGTCAGAGTCGTGGGCAGCTCTCCCCTCTCACTGGTTTTCAACACATCCTCCAGAACTGTCGCAGTGATCCAGCAGAAGACTGGGATGTGGCACATGATGTGGACGCTTTGTGATGCCTTGATGTGGGAGATGATCCTGCTGGCCTTCTCCTCCTCTTTGAATCTTCTCCTGAAGTACTCCTCCTTCTGTGGGTCAGTGAACCCTCTCACCTCTGATATCATGTCAACAAACTCAGGAGAGATCTGATTGGCTGCTGCAGGTCGTGTAGTTATCCAGAGGCGAGCAGAGGGAAGCAGAGTCCCTTTAATTAGGTTCATCAAGAGTCCTTCGACTGAAGTTGACTTTGTCACATCAATAGTGTTTTTTTCTTTGGCACTGAAGTCCAGGTGAAGACGGTTCTCATCAAGTCCATCCAACACAAACAGAAGTTTGAATTTACTCTTGTCATAGTTGGTGTTTCCTGACATCTGTAGTGCTGTGAAAATGTAATTAAAAGCCTCTTCTCTGATGTCTTTGGTTTCATTGATACATTTGCGAATTAGTCTGGCAAGATGAAACCTTTTTCCCTTCAGTAAATTTAACTGGCGGAAGGTAAAGGGGAATATCAGATGCACATCTTGATTGGCTTTTCCTTCAGCCCAGTCGAGGATGAACTTCTGCACAAGAAATGTTTTCCCAATTCCTGCAATCCCATTGGTCAACACGGTCCTTATGGGTCTGTATTTTCCAGAGGGGTGTTTGAATATGTCGCTGTGTTTGATTGATACCTCTGTTCTTGCTAGTTTTCTTGATGCCTTCTCAATCTGCATGACCTCATGTTGTCTGTTTAGTTGCATGTCACCTCCGTCTGTAATGTAGAGCTCTGTATAGATGTCATCCAGAAGATTTTTATCTTCCATATATGACTGTCCTTCTTGTACACATATAAACCGGTTCTGTAGATTAGATTGGAGCATTTTTTGGTATGATGTGATTGGCTGTGGGGGCTTTGGTACTGGCACCATCAAATCTGTATAGAACAAAATAACACAAGACAGAGATAATCTTAATAAGATGGGGACAATTTCACTTTCTTTATGTAAAATGTAACTTGTCTTTCTTGCAAATGAAACCAAATAATCTTGGCTGGTTGAGATGCTACACTCTGTTGTTCAATGTGTTGCAAAAGCACATCTAAAGGCTATATATCTATCTATCTATCTATCTATCTATCTATCTATCTATATACATATATATATATATATATATATATATATATATATATATATAGCCTTTAGATGTGCTTTATTTACTCCATGTGCTTTATAGATGTGCAATATTTACTCCAATTTTTCAAATTCAAATTATCATTTTAATAGATGTACAAAACGTAAAGTAACAACAAAACAACAAGTTTATTTAACGAAAGCTTTACCTTCAGTCTGACTGTCTGCAGTGACAACTTGAGGAGGCATATAAATCGAGGACTCCTCTCTTTTTTCTGAAGTCGCAGCATCACATACATCTACTTCAATAGAGAGAGAGAAAGAGATAGTAGTGTTACATGGACTTCAATACAAATCAACAGCTATTACATATTTCATAATTTTAGCTTCCAACAACATACCATTTTGTGAGGGGATGTTTGGTAATAGTTGCACTAGATCATTTCTGTTGATCTTCGTTAAAACCTTCCGGGTCACCTCCAAGGCTCCATGAGGGCCATAGATCTGAACCATCTGAACAACTGTGTCCTGCCTGTCTGCCCTCTCCAGACGGCTCACAGGGATAGCTGGGTAGACCTGAAGATGTGGGACAACTGTGTGCATGATGTCTGCCTGCTGGAGGAGCCATTTCATCTTCTTGAATTCCTCCTCCCTCAAATCCTCCAGGGTTATCCAGAGCTTCTCCTTCAGTGAGGCCATCGTAAATGATGGATCTCATCCTATCTCATAAATATAAGAGATATTTCTGCACTGCAAAAAAAGAAAAGTTGGGTGAACTCAAAATTTCAAGGCAACAAACTTCGATAAAATTTTAAGTAGGACAATTAAACTAAATATTTTAAGTTTTGTTTTTGAGTTTGCTCAACTCTGAATTCAGATTTTTTTTGTCAACTCAACTGTAAGTTGCACTAACTTATAATTTACATTGTAATAACTTGTCAGCTAATATTGCGACCACAATTTTGAGTTAGCATTGATATGCTAATGGCTACTCTTGTAGCTGTAACAAGCAGCGCCGCTAGCATCAGTTAGCTGCTAGCATCAGTTAGCCGCTAGCATCAGTTAGCCGCTAGGTTTCGCTAATGACCGAATTTCACCGCTTTCCTGCATTTCACAACAATGAAATAAGAGTTATCAGAACTATTGTCCCTTGTTGTGAACCCCAACTTAAAGATATAAGTAACAACAACTCACCAACTTGTTTTTGAGCAGACAACTGGCTTCCTTTGTTGTGCTAACTTACATTATTGCCCTAAATGTCAATAATTTATATTTCCAAGTTTTACCAACTTAAATCACTGTTTTAGGCCAAAAAATACAAGTTGACTTTCTTGCAGTGTGTGGAGAAAAATGTGTTTGTTACAGACATTGTACAAGGTTGCTCTGTGTTATGCTTGGTTGCTCTGCTATCAACCTCAAAACACAGTATAAACTTCCTGATTTCCAAATCTTCTCTGACATTAGAGCACAAGGCTGGTTCCTGTTATTTCTTTTTTGCTGCACTGTGCAATGCCTGATATTAACCACAATATATTGTGTCAGGACTACAATGAGTTACTGATTTGCACATTGTCATTTGTTTTCTGAAAAAAGGGGACACCTACAGTCAAATGTAATTATGTAGGCTACACTGTTCAGTTTTTGTCATGACTGTCCAATAAATGGTTATATGTGATGCTGTTGTATTAGATTGCGTTATACTGAAGCGTGTTTCTACTAGCGTGTCAAAAAAGATGAAATCTCAAGAAGTTAGTCGGTCCTGAACATTTTGAAGCCTCAAATTTGGTATTTTAGCCGTCCCCATCTTGCTTTTTTGGAACCAGAAATAACCATATTTGAATGAGAGGGTGAAGCTGGAGAGGAGGATGCCAAGTTATCAGCTAATGTTAGCGCTAGATAGCTAGCTTACCTAGCAAGGAGCAAGTTTCTTTTAGTAGTGAACACGTCATTCTAGTTGACGTGGACGTGAAGTGGAAACAGCTGGAAAAAAGTCAAAGTTCTAAGACGAAATGAGCATCAAATGATATCTGACCACTTAATAGTTTGAGGGATCAAAAAAGGGTACTTGACCTTACCAGTGCTGATTGTGGAGAAAATATTCAGATCACTTAATTAAATAAAAGTACTATAACTAAAAATACTCCACTACAATTAAAAGTCCTGTTACTACTAAAAGTATTAAAAGAAGTACTGATTGTTCAGAAGACAACTTGTAACTAAAGCTGTCAGATAAATGTAGTATAAAAGTGCAATATTTCTATCTCAAAGTGTCAGAGTAGAATTGAAAATAAAAGAAAACAGGTCAAGTACAAGTTTGTCAAATTTGTACATAAGCACAGTTCTTGGATAAAAGTACTTAGTTATTTCCCGACATTTGTTCTGTACAAAGCGTAAGATAGAGAACAGGAAAAATCAATGAGGACATTTTTTTTTCACTTAGTAGTAACTAGCAGCAGTCAGTGTCCCGCTGCTACCTGCGATTAGCAACATAACAGTTTTATCTTATCTTAACAATCATAGTCTCTCATAAACGAGCAACACAGCAAGAGCAATCACAAAGTGAACAGAAGAAAGTCCTGTAATAGCTCCTTTCCTATAAGTGAATGCATCAACATTTCCCAGACAAAATATAGCATGTATGAACTAGAAAATTTCCTCTGGGGAAATTCTGAAAGGGCCATGGGGGCTACTGCCGGTGTGTGTACACTATGATGAGATTCTTCAGAGATTTCAAACTATGCTCTTTAACCTCAATGTGTGTGTGTGTGTGTGTGTGTGTGTGTGTGTGTGCGCGTGCGTGCGTGCGTGTGTTTGAAGCATGTGTATGCATGTGTGTGTGTGTGTGTGCGTGCTTACGCACATGTGTGTGTGTGTATCTGTAACTGTAATCACATCAAAGATCAAAGGCAATCAGATCAAAGCAATCAACAGAATTAACTGCAGCTGTTAATGAAAGAGTGACAGCAGCCAGAGGTGGACTGGAATTTCTGGCCTCGATCAGAAAGCATTTTTGGCAAAACCATAATACCTATCATTGATCCGACTTCACTTTGAGCGTCCTGAGTTCTTCCTGAACGTCTACATATGTTTTTTCTTAAGAAAAATGAAAAAATAGCTTTGTTAGAGCGATCTAAAAAAACTGTTCCATCTTCCTTTTTTCCAAAATCTTCCTGCGTTTTTAATATGGGAGCCAATGAGGCTGTTGGTGGTGTTGGTGGATCATTTGTGCGTCCTACGCCCAAACTATAACTCTGACAGCTTTACCAGAGGATTGTGAGTGAGAAGACTAATTTTCCTACGTTTCTATGTATAAATTATTTCTGTAGAGTGGAATTTGCGGCCTGGAGTGCAGCTTTCAAATTTATTTTTTGACGGTTTTTTCTCTCCCTCTACACTCTGGCGATGATGTCACACACTGTGACACGAACATTCCGTGCAATACACACCCATTATAATCTCAGAATTTCTCCAAAAATGATCATGGTCATTGAACAGGGATTGATAAAAAACTATATGACCTATCGAAACGTGGATTAATACACCGATACACAAGACTTGTGTCTACTGTTTAAAGTTTAAATGGAGTCTCTAGGTGAAATTATGCCGGAGAAGTAGACGTTTAAAAATGTCCAATTATTGTTCTTTTTTGCTCATTTTTTGTCAGCCATCCCATTCATTTCAATGCAAAATTTTGGGCAGTTTTAGTTGTAGAGAAAAGTAATAGCACACCGATCCCGATCAAACCGCACGTTTTGATATATAATTTGTCCTGCAACTCTTCAAGTTGTAGGACTAGTAGCGGGACGAAATTGCGTCCGGAAGAGGAAGAAGAAGAAATCCACAGTATAACAGTAGTGCTCTGGGCAAAGTCCCTACAGCTATTGCTGTATGGGACCAGTGCTCGGTGCGATTGCCCCGAGGCCCTAATTACAATATTTTTCAGGTAAAAAAGGAAAAAACAACAACACATACCCTCTTGAAGATGATGTGTACAAAAGACTGTTCTCACAACATGGGGAAAAAAGGAACAAAGCTCAGTGTTGCAACCAAAAAAATCTTTGTCAACCTTTATGTCACCTAAAAAGAAGAACTTCATACTGACAAAAACTTCCTCAATAGAATGGCCGTTAAATTGCAAATGTCCGGGTTGCTGTACATTTACTAAAATTAAAAATATTTTTAGAATGTTTTCATTGCAAATTTATAACATAAGCTATATGGCAGCCCATACTTAAACATGTAACAAAGCAACTGGTGCTAGTGGTATCCTCTGCCAATTTCTGTTGGCTTAAGGGTATTTAAAAGGTATTCATTTATTGAGACACTTCCCAGCCCATCTGATTAACTACAGTTTATGAATTTTAAGCATTTTTAAATAATGTGCTGGACAGTACAATAGGAATACATGCATGTGTCCGCCACTGACAGAACAACCTGTTCTCTCCTTCTATGCATGAAGAAAAAACAGGGGCTTTAGATAGAAGGCTTACCTGGTGAAGCCATATCAAGGTAGAGTCGAACTTTAAGGCTGGTGTCACATTCCTAAAACATCAATAAGTTAAAAAGCAAACAAAAAAACACGGGCCAAACATGAAACCCTCTTTACAACAGAGCTATGTTGATGATAGTGTATGGTGGAACCAGTTATACTTCCCTCACAGATAAAGAGGATAAAGAAAAGGTACAAAGGTTAAACGCCCAACACAAGCTGCACTACACCACGCCCCCTGCAGTCACTGTTGGTACACCTGTCTAGCTTTCTTTTCTCTTGCTGAACATTGAAGTAGTGTCCATTAATAAAGTTGATCCAAGATCCATGCACATGTGCCTGAGTTAATTTATGTCAGTGAAATGTAAAGAGATAGCCATGTAACTAATGTCATTAACTCACGCACCCCTAATAACAATTATAAAGACAATGGGCCTCATTCACGAACCGTTCTTAAGAACAAATCTGTTCTTAAGTCCTACTTACGAAGATTTTATTGTGGCATACATGAATTTTGTTCTTATCCAGGATTTTTCTTAGGTCAGAACAAATCCTAGGAACACTCAGGAGAACTCTTAAGCACATTTCAGTGCTGACATGTTGTCTTCTTTTGTTAAGTTCAATAAAATACATTACAGTGACATTTCCGTCATATTTATGTATTTATTTATTAATTTTTTTTAAACATTTAAAAAAAAAATTTTAATCAAATTAAATGCGCCAACGCTTTAACATGAATCAAGTAAATTGGAAATCATGCCGTCCATTAGTGATACCACCCTATTTATAGGTGGCATTTCTCCATCCACGGCTACAAAACAATGGCAGATATATTACTGCTGCCCGTAATATATATATATATATATGTGTGTGTGTGTATTATTCCAGAAAATAAATTGTTTGTGTTGTTGCAACCTGCACTAAGGCTGCTAAATTTAATTTTCTTCTTCCTCCTGCAGCAGAACTTCTAGTTCTGAACTGCTGAAGTTTTTTTTCTTTTTACCTGCTCCAACAGATTTACGGTTTTAATGATTTGGCGACCCCCAGAAATCATCTCGCGACCCCAATTGGGGTCCCGACCCCAAGGTTGAGAACAGTTGCATTAGACTAAGAAGATTCTTAAGAAGATATTGGTGAATGAGGCCCAATAATACTACCACCAAAGTCCTTTTTAGCTCTCTTACTTCAGAATTTGCAAACTTGTCTGTTTTGGGTTTAAATGTCTATATCAAAACAATTTAAATATCCAGTTATTTTGATTATAGTTATTAAGTTACACACTCTAGTACAGTAGGGGGCAGCATGCACACACTGTTGGAAGCTGACATCTCAGAATCACCCTGCTGACACACACTGGGTGTGTCCCAGTTATCTTTATTACATCCCATTTCCCTCACTTGCATCTTTTTATTAGCATTGGTGGAAAGTAGCTAAGTCAAATTATTCAAGTACTGTACTTAAGAACAATTTGAAGGTACTTGTACTTAATTTGAGTATTTCCATTTTATGTAACTTTATTCTTCTACTGTACTACATTTTGAGGCAAATATTGTACTTTTTACTCCACTACATTCAGCTGACAGCTTTAGTTTCTTTTCATGTCGAGATTTAACATAAAAACATGATCAGTTTAAAGTTATTCAACATTTTTTTTAAATGAAACCTCATAACAGTATATTGAGTAGTTAAATGAGCTCTAACTTTATCAAATTAAATTACATAAATGCATCAATAATAATAATAATAATATAATATTTTTAAATCTGAGTGGGTTCATTCTGCATAACGAGTACTTTTACTTTTGATACTTTTAGTACATTTTGATGCTGATACTTTTGCACTTTTACTGCAGTGAGTTTTGAATGCAGGACTTTTACTTGTAGTGGAGTAATTTCACAGTGTGCTACTTTTAGTACTTTTACTTAAGATCAAAATATAGGTTATTAATTGATTAATTCTTTTTTTTCTGGCATTTTTCATGTTTTATTGATTGTGACAGAGAGAGAGTGGGTGGGGGAGACATGCAGCAAAGGGACTTCAAGCCAGATTTGAACCCAGATCCCAGATTTTTTATCTATCCTTGAAATGTTTTTCTTTATTGTTTTACTATTTATTTTATTCTGTTTGTTTTGAGACATGTCTATGGTGAAACCAAAGAGGAATTTCCACTCAGTGGATAATAAAGTTTTCGTATTCGTATTCATATCCACTGTGACTCACTAAAGACTCTGGTAACACTTTACAATAACCATCATTTATTAACGGTAAACAGATTTTATTAATGTTTTATTAATGTTTAATCATCATTTATAAACTGTTTATAAGCCATTTAGAGTGGTAAATAGATAATTTATTACTGTTTAACAAACTAAATCATTTATAAATGACAAATAGATGGTATATTAATGTAAGTTTATAGTTAATTTACCATTGACAAACAATCAAATTATAATTAATAGTTAATTAATAGTTTTACTTGCACTCATTATTACATTTTTAACACCATATTAAGTATGTTAAGGATTTTGAAATGATTCATATACCTTTAAGAAATTGGTTGAAAACATTTAAAGATTAAATATGTATCGCACTTTGTAAATTGTTAATAATTGGTTTATAAACCATCTGTAAACATTATTTAGTTGGTTATTGTAAAGTGTTACCAAGACTCTTAGTGGTGTGTGCAACCTCCAGGCTTTATGAGTAAAGCCAATTTGAAAGGGGAAAGCAGTGAATATGAGAATGGTCCTGTTTCTGACTTGATTTATTACCTCAGTAAATGTTTTCCTAATAACTTTATGGTCTCAGTCACTAGTTCCAAGTCTTGTTCAACACAGCATGATGTTCATGGTGCAAATTAGGTTTCAATTGAGAGTAAAATAAATGACAAAGCAGGTTGTTCTTTAGGACAAGACTCATTGTAATATTTTGGTTGCTTAAAATGTAAAATGTTGAGGCTCCAGTTGGACTAAAAGACACTCTAAAAAGTCACCAGTGGCGGTTCTAGACCAATTTTACTGTGGGGGCCAAGGAGGGGCCAGTGTTTAATCAGAGGGGCATATTAGCACATTCAAAAATGGCAAAGATGATATTTAAGGATTCAAAATCTTTATTTTAGCTTCTTTAAACATATCATGTAAGTATATGTGGAAGATACAAATACATTGATTTAAATTATGAGACTCACCAACAATGACAATTATTTTTGTACGACAATGACATTTCTTATTTTTGTGCACAATCACTTTTTTTATTTGAAAAGTGCAGTACAGTCAGAATGATCAATCTATATATATATATATATATATATATATATATATATATATATACACAGTCCTATACACAGTTGTGGAATGTAACTAAGTACATTTACTCAAGTACTGTACTTAAGTACAATTTTGTACTTTACTTGAGTATTTCCATTTTATGTAACTTAATATTTCTACTTCACTACATTTTGAGGCAAAATATTGAATATCAGTGTCACATTGTGTTAATGATCATGAAAACACCTGAGCATTATGTGAGCACAGCTGAAAACTGTTTTGTGCTGATTTGAGAAGCAATAAATTGATCCTTCCTCAGGCTAGCTGAGTCTCTAGAGGTAAAGTTGGAGATTTATACATGTTAAAATTATTTTTTCTGCAATTTTCAATGTCTTTACTGTATTTTCCATTCATTTTGTAACTCATTTCATGCAACAGTTTTAATGGAAAACAACAGACAGTTTCTGGGTGAACCTTAATTTTTTTTTAATTTATTTTTTTAAACTCTTTATTGATAGATCGTTTTCATTTTTCCGTACAGGAAAGTAAAACAAAAGACAAATACAAAACACTGAACAATTACCCATATTCAAGGTCCGGGGGAACCTTAACTTTTGAGCCCTAGTGTACATACATACATAAATTCTAAAACAAGACCTGATCTCGAGCAGAAATGGCCTTGGCTACACACACAATCGAATCAGTTGTCCCTTAGCCTGAGGCCAATCTGTCCACCAAACTTTAGGAAATCCGGCTGACGGACAGAGGGACTAACATGGCTGAAAACATAACGGTGATAAAACCTCCAGTGTGAATGAAATAAAAGGCATTTATGTCCCATCTGACACATTACATAATGTAATATATATAACAGCAAAACACATCAGCCCATATGAAACTACATGATTCAAAATGATAGCCCTATTCTGTGTGTGTGTGTGTGTGTGTGTGTGTGTGTGTGTGTGTGTGTGTGTGTGTGTGAGATCCTAACTTAGGCTACCTTTGGGGACACATTTCAGGCTAAAGACCAGCTGATTGGGGACGGCTTGTCTTATAGGGCAGTAGTTCTCAACCTTTTTGAGTCGCGACCCCCAATTTAACATGCATGTTGTCCGCGACCCCCGCTCACTGAACACAATCTCACACACACAGTTCAGATCACCCAAAAAAGAAACAAAATGACCACAAAAAGACACAAAATGACTAAAAAAGACACAAAATGACCAAAAAAAGGAAACAAAATGACCAAAAAAAGGAAACAAAATGACCAAAAAAGACACAAAATGACCAAAAAAGACACAAGATGACCAAGAAAAAAGACAAAATGACGCAGAAAAGAAACAAAATGACCAAAAAAAGACAAAATGACTAAAAAAAGACACAAAATGACAAAAAAAAAGACACAGAATGACCAAAACAAGGAAACAAAATGACAAAAAAAGACCCAAAATGACCAAAAAAATACACAAAATGACCAAAAAATACACAAAATGACCAAAAAAATACACAAAATGATGCAGAAAAGAAACAAAATGACCAAAAAAGACACAAATTGACCATAAAATGACACAAAATGACTAAAAAAGACACAAAATGACCAAAAAAAGGAAACAAAATGACCAAAAAAGACACAAAATGACCAAAAAAAGACACAAAATGACCAAAAAAGACACAAGATGACCAAGAAAAAACACAAAATGACGCAGAAAAGAAACAAAATGACCAAAAAAAGACAAAATGACTAAAAAAAGACACAAAATGACAAAAAAAGACACAGAATGACCAAAACAAGGAAACAAAATGACCAAAAAAGACACAAATTGACCACAAAATGATCAAAAAAAGACACAAAATGACAAAAAAACACATGAAATGACCAAAAAGACTAAAACACATTAACACATGAACATTTTAACGCAGTGGAGACAGAGCTGACTAACAAAATGATTTGGTGACCCCCAGAAATCATCTCGCGACCCCAATTGGGGTCCCGACCCCAAGGTTGAGAATAGCTGTTATAGGGGATAAAAGCTGTATCCCCACTTGGTAAACATCGATTTTTGGGTCCATTTTTCTTGAAGAAGTTCAGGATTTTCGTCAGTGCCTGTGCTGAGTACCTCCAATATGGCAACTGCCAGTCTGATGACGCGTCATGGAAACCCTCTATTAAATCCTACCATTATTATAAATGAAAAGTCAAAATGGCTGCTGTGCATTAAGGGCTCAATCTATTGCCAAATATTAATAACAGGGTAGCTCTACTATCAAAATGTAAAATTGGAAACTGCTGTTAGTTCAAGTTAATTCACAGGTCTTGTAATGTAATAAGTAACAGTATTTAAAAATCAACGATTTATCCATATTTTCTGATGCTGTTTAGAGAAAGTACATTGGTAAAACATGGCAATAAAGCAGTAATTAATTGAAAAAACACAAAAATGCCCTTTTCATCTATACATCAAACATTTGCAGTAATAGTCTAGACAGAATTGTCCAAAAAGTGAAAGTGAGGAGCATTTATGGGTACAAGTCAGGAACCGGCCTACTTTACTTATTTCAAGGGTGCTGAATCCAAAAAAAAATGGTTCCCAAGCGAAATTTTGAGTTTTTGACCTTCTCATTTGCATATCAAAATGGCGGCCAAATTGCCCATCTTGCTCAGTCATTGGACCATTTCCCCTTAGTTTTTTTGTAAGTAGGCAATCAAAGATGAGGAAATTAAGTTTCTGGATCTATAGTCTAGAGTCAGAGCAAGGATATAGTGGAGGCTCAGTGTCTTTTGCATATATATATATATATATATATATATATATATATATATATATATATATATGCAAAATATCAACTTTTAAGGTGAAATTAAGCATTATTTGTGTCATCAATATTACTTTTAAATGTTCCAGTTGGTATTTTGCATATATATATATATATATATATATATATATATATATACATAAAAAAGACACTGAGCCTCCACTATATCCTTGCTCTGACTCTAGACTATAGATCCAGAAACTTAATTTCCTCATCTTTGATTGCCTACTTACAAAAAAACTAAGGGGAAATGGTCCAACGACTGAGCAAGATGGGCAATTTGGTGGCCATTTGATACAAATTAGAAGGTCAAAAACTCAAAATTTCGCTTTGGGAACCATTTTTTTTGGACTCAGCACCCTTGAGATCTGTAAGGTAGGCCGGTTCCTGACTTGTACCCATAAATGCTCCTCACTTCTTATAGAAGGCCTTTATTCTGAAATCCGTCTAGACTATAACAAGAGGTTTAGATTTAAGTTCACAAAGAGATCACAATGTGTTTGCTTTTGCTCTTTTTTGCATGCAGTGTGTGCTTCTATGTACATACAGGCGGTGTGTAAATACAGTGTTTGCTCTTACAAAGTTGTGGTGGAGTGCCGCGTTGTGATTGTGCGCAGACGGTGAGACTGTGTGTGTGAGTGTGTGTGTGTGAGGCTGTGTACAGCGTGTCTATACCTGGCAGACATCAGGTTGTACAGTAAAGGATTAACAGCAGCACTAAGGTAGAAGAGGACAGAGGAAACCAGGTTGAAATACTGAGACAGGTAGTATAAAAAATACAAGTGTGTGTCAGGGTGTGTGTATGTGTTGTTGAAGTGTGTGTCATTGTGTGTGTTATCAATGTAAAGGCGGTTGTCCTGCATGTTATTGAGTGTTTGTGTATTTTGGGCTTCAGTGACAGTGTGTGTGCTGTTATTTCTGTTATCAGAGAGAGTTTCTAAGTTTGAGTTTATGTCCGTGTATGCTTCCTGTCTGTCAAAAGAAAAAAAGAATATGGTCCGACCCACATGGAAGGGCAGCCAGCACAGGACGAACGCCAAGACAATCACTCCTGGAGGAGGTGAAGACAGAGGAGGGGAGAAAAAACATCAGGACATAAGAGTCATTATTACCTGAGGGAGGTGAAAGAAGTCTCAAAGTACTGTGCTGAATTGGGCTTAACCAGCTATTCTTAAATGCATTAATTAAGTCCTAAGTTATAATAACTAGCATGTTTCAAACTAGTGATTTACTAAATAAGACCCCCTGCATTCTTACACATCAAGTCTATTTTTTGTGGTATTTTTTGTGCATACTTTTTGAGTAGTTTTTGGAAAACTTCTTTTTTGGCTACGCCCACTAGTTAGTCCCCCTCGGCCTCTGTTCCCATACAGGTACTTTTGTACCAACGGAGTTTGAATGTGATGTAAATAGTTCTGTGACACTTACGTGATTATTCAGACAATTTTGACCGTGACGTCAGTCTTTTAAAAATGGCGCTGTTATGTTGTGTATGTATTTTGAGAAAAAAGTTGCAAATTTACTAGATTAAAGTGGCAAATCTGCGTGAAAAAAGTTGCAGATTTACAAGAAAAAAGTGGGTATAAAGCTACTTTTTTCTCACAGATTCGCCACTTTAAATCTTATAAATCTGTGCATTTTTTTCTCGTAAACTTTTTTCTCAAAATATTATTTTCTTATGTTTTTTTTTAACACATTCTGACTGTATGTATTATCCATATTCTCTAGGGTTGAAATTTGGAATTTGCAAGTATTTCAATGAGTGCCCTATTAAGGGTTAAGGGGGTCGATCATTTAGCCCATCATTTAAAAATGAGTCTTCATATATGTATGTAAGAACTAGTCCTTGTGTGTTGGTGGTATAAACAGAGCATGTTTATACACTACTGGTCAAAAGTTTTAGAACACACCAACTTTTCCAGAATTTAATTGAAAATGATGCAGTTTAATGTCTCAGTGTACTCTGAAATTAATGCACATTTGCAACATTTAAAATTCTTTATTGAGCATGATAGTGTTTTGAAAGTAAAAGAAAGATTCAAAATCACATTTTAGGTTGGACCAAAGGACTAGAAAAAGACACAAAATGACCAAAAAAAGACACAAAATGACAAAAAAAAGACACAAAATGACCAAAAAAAGACACAAAATGACTTACAAAGACATGAAAAGAATTCAAAAAAGGAAAAAATAGCCCAAGACTCCATAGAGTTAAGTTGTTAACCCATTTCTTGTTCCCTGAAAAAGGCCTACTTGTATAATTCTGAAATGTACATTATTTTTCAGTTTTGGTTAAGCTTACCTTTTTTTATTTACCTCTGGCAGTTCACCACTTACCTTTGGACCCTTTCAAGCTGTTCATTTGACTTGAACTGCTTGAATTTCAATAAAAAACTGGAAAAGTTGGTGTGTTCTAAAACTTTTGACCGGTAGTGTATATGTATGTAAGAACTAGTCCTTGTGTGTCCGTGGTATAAACAGAGCATGTTTATATGTTGGTGGTCGTGTCTCTTACCCAACATTTTGACAGTGTGCCGGTGACTCTGGTCTCTCCGGCTGCTTTGTGGGCGGAGCCATAGCGTCCGTCCAATCAGGCTGTAGACCAGTCCCAGGATGCAGACAGGTACCAGGAAGTACAAGTTGGAGAGAATCATCATGGCCGACAGCAGGCCCGAGGAGGCAGCATAGTGCGTGCAGCGACACTCGCTCATGTCGATCTCTCCTCCATCAACGCCTCCTTCTCCTCCTCCTCCTCCCTCATCTTCTCTCATTTTATTTTGCTGCTCTCCCTCAATGTCCATCTTTCCTTCACCTCCTCCTTCATCTGCTTGTTTTTCAAGTTTATTTTTTCCTTCTTCTCCTTGTTTCCTCTTATCTTTTTCTTGTATTCCTACCTCTATTTCGGCTTTTTCCCCAAGCCATTTGAACTCCCCGACTCTTTCACCCCAACCCTTTGCCTCTTTTTGCCCTTTTTCTTCCCACTTTATCCCCTCAGATACTCCATCCACTGACACCATGTGCCCACTACCTCTTTCCTTTCTGTCCATCATAAACCCTCCCTGTTCTCCTTCCCTGCCCATCCACCCTCCATCCTCCATCACTCCTCCCAGCCCTTGCTCCCCTCCCCCAACATCCTCCACCCCGACCATGACCAGCACTGGTGCTGCACTGATGACTGCACTCAACCAGAGGCAGCCAATCAGAGCCCTTGTTCTGCTCCGTGTCACCAGGGTCTTGGCTGTGATTGGCCAGCAGACCGCCAGGTACCTCTCCAGGGAGAGGAAGGTGATGTGGAGGATGGTGCAGAAGGTGCAGCACTCAGAGAGGAACATGGTCAGCTTACAGGCAAGGTCTCCTAGGGGCCAAGGTCTGGGCCTCCAGAGCTGGAAGAGACACAACAATTATCTCACAATGTGCAATGTAGACATAAGGCGTGTTTCCACTAGTTAGTTCCCCTCGGCTTCTGTTCTCATACAGGTACTTTTGTAGTTGTAACAGACCGACGCAGCAGGCAGTGTTGCCAACTTATCGACTTTATCGCTATATTTAGCAACTATTCAGACCCGTCTACTGACTCTGGATACGTAAAACATGCTTATTTCTAGATTTAATCATCTTATTTTAAGAAATCTTGTCAAATTAAATTATCTGTCCATGCAGCAAGAAAATTTCCCTCAGATTTAGTGTTTTTATCTTGTTTTTAGACACGCCTTTATTGCAGCGCACAATTAGCCTGGGTATACCCAGACTGACTTGCGCGCTCGAATTTCATTTCGAACCTCCACACAGTCTGGAAACCAGGGAGGTTTCTTAGCCCTGTTTTAGGGATCCAATCACAGAATGGGGAGGGACGGCAAGACGGTGACGCGCACTACTCGACAGATGGAAGCTTGTAGTTTTGTAGTTTTCTTACGGATCCAACATGGCTGCAGCAGACGCGAAACTCTCTTTCGATTTAGCTGACGGGGCTAACTAGCCCCGCTACTAGCCCCGATACCGCTCGCTGCTGTAACGCCGGTGATCTGTAGCCCAGAGACCCCCAGCAGCTCGTCTATTGACCATAAAATCGGTGGATGTGTGTGGCTGAATGACATGGGGGGGAAATAAGGTTGAAAATAAATAATTATGCAGAAAGCGAGAACTGGAGAAGCAAAGCAAGCAACACTCTCACACAGACACACATCAACACTGCCGGTAGACTGTTAGCAGCCAGAGTCAGAACATGCTGCAGAAAAACGTTGCAGAAGCACAACTGAGCATTTTAGTCTCAAAGTAGAGATGCTAGAGGGCTAGTCTGGCTATGTAAACATCCATTTCTGTCGCTCTACATACGTCATTCTAATCGCCCAATAAACGGCTCTGGAGGATCGTAAACCACGCCTCCTCTACGGAGAAATGAACGGCTGGTTGCCAGACTAGACCTCATTTGTGATTAGTCTGGTGTTAGCAGGCTAGCGCACAATAACAAGGCAATGAAGGCTTCTTTTAATCGTTGGAAAACAATTCTAAAAAGGAAGCAGATTCATCATGCTCTTTACTGCATCTTGTCTTGAACCTAAAAGGTACATAGTGTGTGTGTGTGTGTGTGTGTGTGTGTGTGTGTGTGTGTGTGTGTGTACCTTATAGAGATCCAGAGGCAGCAGTAGAAGGATCAGCAGATCACTGACGGCCATGCTGCTCAGGTAGAGGTAGGTAGAGCTTCTCATGTGAGGTCGGAGCCAAACCACCAGAATTGTCAGAATATTTCCCAGAAGGCCGAAGAGCATCAGCGGAATGTAAATGACAGTCACACACACTAGAATATGAAATATTGATATGTTTTATGAGCATGTGAGCATGTAGCATTACTATAACAGCTAGCCTGTGGAAATGTGAAGAAGTAACCAAAATACACAGTCATGGGCTAAAACACTCTCACGCTGTTTCTAGCTAAAACTAAGCTAAGGCACTTAATACTGCAGAGGTTTTTTTTAAACTATCCTCATTCTACCACAACATGAGTTACATAGTGTCAAATGCTTCTGTTTAACTTAAGGAAATAGCCTAAAACTGCTATGGATATGACTTAGTGACAAATTAACTGCATGTAAGTTTACATTAAATATACTGAGTTTCAAAGTCAAACAGTTTTCCTCATTGTAACTGCTGATGTCTCCATCTGTAATAACCAAAATTATTATCAAGAAAAAACAAGCAACATTGGGTTTTACAGTCTAGATATCAGCTCTTAAATTAAACTCTTATGAGCTATTTTTGTTATTATCATTAAAATTATCCAAACAAATGTACCTTTAGTTGTTACAGTCATTAAAATGAACAAGAAATTGAAGTAAACAAGGGTGATGTAATAACTTTTTCCATGACTGTATCTGTTGCTGCCCCACTTTGTGATAGGTTCTTTTTCTCTCCCAACCTGAACTCTTGTCTGGTGGAACTTACATTAAACATTACATTATAATAATAGTTCTTTTTTTTACCCACCTAACTCAATCAATCCAAACACTGGTTCCTCCCAGTAGCACTCCTGGTTGGAGCAGTCCTCCTGGAAGCCCGGAGCGAGGCCACAGGTTTCATCTTCACAGCCACTGCCGAAGTCTCCCAGCTCCATCAGATCCATGATGACTCAGGGTGGGGTGGATAGAAGAAGTGGAAGTGGAGAAAGCAGCGGGGGAGAGGTGTGTGTGTCCAGGTTACAGGGCGCAGAGGTGACGCATAGACATGGATTTCCTATGGCGCTCAATCGGAGCTGACAAAGAAGGAGATGGTCAGGTCGGGAAAGTACTATCTAGTCAGAAAAACATCAAAGAAGGCAGGAAATCACACATCAAACAGCACAAATAATGTACAAAGCAGCTAATAACTTACTTCCAATTAATATACAAAACTTCTTTAAGGGTGGAGACGGGGGATATCAATTGAGGGGGTCAAATAACTTTAAAGTCATCAAAATACATACAAATAGGAAAAGGTTTTGCATTTCATTCAGCGGAGTAAAAATATGGAATGGGATGTGTGAAGAAGTAAAACAATCTTCAAACATGAAACACTTCAAAATCAAATATAAAAAGCATGTCTTCACACGATATAGGGTGTGTAAAATGACAGTAGGTGGTTATTGTTGACGTTTTATTTTTTAAATGTGTTACTATTTTTTCTTTTTTGTGTGTTGTTGTTGTTTGTTTGTTCATTGTTGTCTCATTGTGACTACATGGGTGTATGTGTACTTATTTATGTTCAAAAGGAGTGGGAAGAAGCCAAAGCTTATTAAATCCCTTCTCCCTATCTTAATTTACTATATTCAGTTATATAACAATAATATTTATATATATGTATGTATAACACATAGTAATGTAGTTTATAAACTCATTATTACCATTATTAACACACATAACTTGTTATTAACTTATAAACACATAAGTGTTGAGTCTTGTTGTTGTTTCATTTTGTGTTGTTGTCTTGTATTTATTGTTGTTCGTTTGTTTTTAAATGTTCATCAAATCAAATTTAAATTCTCAATCAAATCAAATCAAATCATATAGATGCACAAAATACTGTACACTCTACTTATCTGAACAAACACATACACAGAGGATGTGCACTTTGAGAAAGTTAAATAAGCACTACATGCTTGTTATTTATGTTTATGTTACTTATTAGATCCTTAAAAAATAATCATTTTATCATTAACACTATTAACACTGACAAAACTGCTGTACACATATTGTATATCATTGACATAGAGGTCCATTTATCAAATATTTATCTGCCATATAATTCCTAACTAGTGCTGCTGTTTTTTTTTTTTTTTTACTAATAGAATGATTAATATTAATGAGAATGAACCAATTAAAATGTCAGTTTGTCGTTTTAACATCCACCCATAAAACAACCTGAACGTAAAGTTGCACACACACATGCAAAAGGTGAACTTTAAATAAAAGGTAAAACATTTTACTCACTGATGGAGAGGAGCTCCGGTGCCTGGTGTCTCTCTCTGCTGCGCTCACACAATTGTGCTTTAGCTGTGACTTACTCACACACACACACACACACACACGCACACACACACACACACACACACACACTCCCTCTCTCTCTCTCTCTCTCTCTCTCACACACACACACACACACACACACACACACTCCCTCTCTCTCTCTCTCTCTCTCTCTCACACACACACACACACACACACACACACACTCTCTCTCTCTCTCTCTCTCATCTTTCCGATGAGCTATCCTGTACAGAAAACCTCTTGACATTATATTATGCCGCTTTATAGAAATAAATGTTGATCAGCAGGCTTATTTGCAGTGGTGGAAGAAGTATTCAGATCCCTTACTTAAGTAAAAGTACTAATACCACACTTTGAAATTATATATCAATATCATATATATGTATGATATTGATATATACATATATGTATGTATGTATGTATGTATATTCAACGGAGTTGAATGCGCGACCCTCTTGCTGTGAGTGCTAACCACTACACCACTGTATAAATTAAATAATGCATTCATGGACAAGATAGTCATAGATACAGACGCAAATAATAATAAATAATAAATACATAACATAATAATATTATATAATATAATATAAACACATTCTCGTGCCCCTGAGCAGGACACAGTTCACAGTATAAATACACTAAGGTTGTTATTCATCTGAAGGTGTTTGTTAACCAGGTTAAGAGAGAAAACACTTATTATTATTATTGTTGTTATTATCATTATTATTATTTTATTGTTATTATTATTATTATTATTACTACTACTATTATTATTGTTATTACTATTATTATAATTATTATTACTGCTACTATTATTACTATTATTACTACTTTTATTATATATTATTTATTATTAATTAAATATTAAAATTTAATATTTTTTAAAGAATTTATTAAATATTTATTAAATATTTATTAAATATTATAAAATATTATATTTTATATTATATTATATTTATTATATTTATTAGATATTTAAATATTATATTTATTAAATATTGATTTTTTAAAAATAATTTATTAAAAAATATTATTGTTATTTTTATTAGTGCATGTCAAGGCAAGGCAAGTTTATTTATATAGTTTTCCTCTCTCCTCGCCTGGTTTCCTCGCATCTCTCCATGCACACACAGATAATAAATTCATATTTGTTTGGCGGAAGTGGAACTAAGACGCAAGGAAGTGACGTCAGTGACGGAAACGAGTATGCAAATAAGAGCAGAGAGAAAGCCCTCCGGACAAAATGGCATTGAGGACCTCTTTGAAGAGCAAGTGGGGCTTGTTAGGTATGTCCGCAGGTGTTTGCACAGTTATTCTGACTTCCGACTGTTAGCGCAGATTGTTGAGATAGCTGTGATTGTTTTGTTAGCTTTGTTAGCTTTGTTAGCTGTTAGCTGTCTGCTAGAGGAACTGGAGCAAAGGTCGCAGGGCTCTTAAAACCCCAAATAGATATAAATAAACCCGGTATAAAGGTATAATATAATATAAACATAATCTAAATATGTACCACCTTGTGCATCCATACGTTACCTTTTATTATTACAGCATTTCAGGTTATGGCTTATTTAATTGTTTTCACAATGTGGTCATGTAACTACATGTTAGCTACATACAAACAGCAAAATAATAATTAAAATAATCGCCTAAGTCATTTTTTCAAGTTTTGCAGGAAACACAAAAACTTCACCAAAAGTGTAACATATGACATTTATTGATCATTTCACTCAAAAAGGATGTAACAAAGGATGGCTATTGGCATAGTAAATAACACTGTGTGCAAATTATGTAACTTAAGAGAAATAAATGACTTAGGCAATGTTTTGAACATGCCTTTGTGACTTAAGCAAGATATGGTAACACTTTATTTTGAAGGTGTCTACATAAGAGTGACACAAGCCTGTCAGAAACATGACATGACAAGTATCATGAGCATTAATGTTCATTAATGCTGCTGTTACACTGTAATTTCCCAGCTTGGGATAAATAACGTTATCTATCTATCTATCTATCTATCTATTTGTCTATCTATCTGTCTACTGTATCTATCTATCTATCTATCTATCTATCTACTGTATCTATCTATCTATCTATCTATCTATCTATCTATTTATCTATCTATCTATCTATCTACTGTATCTGTCTGTCTGTCTGTCTGTCTGTCTGTCTGTCTGTCTATCTATCTATCTATCTATCTATCTATCAACAGCTGTGTGTTGTCTCTTACTTTGTCACTAATTCTAGATCTGTACCAAGTAGATCTGTACTTCCTGTAACAGCCACTAACACTGCTGATGTGTGTGCAGGTCTTCTCTCCCAGCGCGCCTCCTGCAGGAGTCATGGCAGAGTGTGTGTGTCTCCTGTCCTCGTCGATCAGCGGAGGAACAGTTCCACCTCCTTGCCGAAGGTCAAAGTGGATTTTGACCAAAGCACAGGTAAACTTAGTGCCAACAGATCAGAACGCTGTCTGTACGTGTTGAAATGACACAAGACAGACTTTGAGTGAGACTATCAGTACGTTTACATGAAAAAAACAAATTATTGCCTTAGGCTGACTATAACTGGACAACTGAAGTGCATGTAAACGTGTTAGTCTGACTGATGTCGGAGTTGTACAACTCCAATTAGGACACCCAGATAATGCGATTGGAATAGGATTTTCGCCGGCATGTATGACAAGAACAAAGAACAGAACAAAAACATCCAAAAAACCCGGTCACACATTAGCCACTCGCACATTAACCGGTCACATTAGCCAGTCATTCATTAGCCGGTCAAATTAGCCAGTCATTCATTAGCCGGTCACATTAGCCAGTCATTCATTAGCCGGTCCCACACAAGATTGAGCTCAACAACAAGCAAACAAAACTAGTATTAGTAATATCAGTATTAATAAAAGTAACTGTGAATGTAATTTTGCCTATAATGGTGCAGCCTTTGTCTGTAACACGTCTCTGTCTCTCTGTAGGTGTGGCGGTGCTGCGCATGCAGAGTCCGCCGGTCAACAGCCTCAGTTTAGATTTCCTCACAGAGTTCTGCATCAGCGTGGAGAAGCTGGAGATGGATAAGAGCTGCCGAGGCCTCATCATCACCTCGGTACAGTATATCCACATCCTGTGAGGAAACGGTCTTTGTGCAGGAGATTTAAAGAGAGATGTCTAAATTCTCCTGAATAGTAATAGATTGCACTTTGGTGCTCAAAGCATCAAAAATACATTTGGAAAATATAAGATTTTAACCCTGCTAGCTCACGTTACAACTCAGCCAAGGAAGACTCATTTAATGTTTACATTAAGTCCCCAAAAGAGAAATCACGCCTGTACTAAAAGAAGTCTAGTACTGGTTGCTAATACAGATGATTTAGTTTAGACGTGCGCCCAACATATAAAAACGGAAAGTGCAATAATGTTTACAAAATATCTCGCTGATTTATTTTCCCATCATACAGCAGCAATGACTTTAACTCATAATATATACATGTAACGAAAACAACAAACCGAATTGTTCCTTATATCAAAAACCAAAATACTAAGCACGTACTAGGCACAAACTGGGCACAAACTGGGCACAAACTGGGCACAAACTGGGCATAAACTAGGCACAAACTGGGCACAAACTGGGCACAAACTGGGCACAAACTGGGCACAAACTGGGCACAAACTGGGCATAAACTGGGCATAAACTAGGCACAAACTGGGCATAAACTGGGCACAAACTGGGCATAAACTGGGCATAAACTGGGCACAAACTGGGCACAAACTGGGCATAAACTGGGCACAAACTGGGCACACACTGGGCACAAACTGGGCACAAACTGGGCACAAACTGGGCACAAACTGGGCATAAACTGGGCATAAGATGGGCACAAACTTGGCATAAGCTGGGCACAAACTTGGCACAAACTTGGCACAAACTTGGCACAAATTTGGCACAAACTGGGTATAAACTGGGCATAAACTGGGCATAAACTGGGCACAAACTGGGCACAAACTGGGCACAAACTGGGCACAAACTAGGCACAAACTGGGCACAAACTGGGCACAAATTGGGCACAAACTGGGCACAAACTAGGCACAAACTAGGCACAAACTGGGCACAAACTAGGCACAAACTGGGCACAAACTAGGCACAAACTGGGCACAGTCGAAAACTGTTTGCTTCCCAAATCAGCAACACCAGTGTCTGGGTTTCCCAGGTTAAATGGCCCAACCCAGCTGACCCGGAGGTCAGCTGAGCCACACAGCAATCACAGCTCCCCCTAGTGGCATGGAGCAAAATTACATGAAATACAAAATGAATATGGCTCATACAACGCCAACATGAACCAGCGAGGCTTCAAACGTCATCAATATCGTCACTCGCCCTTAAAGAAACAAGCCTCGATATGCGATTCCTGGATTTCTCGACACATGCTCTGAAGCCTCGGCACAGAACGTCCCATCACTAGTAATTACATCATAGGAAATACTCTTTTCAGTACAAATCGTCAGTGTTTTTGTTTCAATCCAGAGCCTGCCCAAAGTGTTTTCAGCCGGACTGGACATCATGGAGATGTACGGGAAGAGTCCGGAGCGCTGTGGAGAGTTCTGGAGAGCCGTTCAGGAGATGTGGCTGAAACTCTACAGCTCCAACATGGTGACGATCGCTGCAATCAATGTACGTATGAGCCTCCAGTCAGTGATGTCACTGTCTTACTTACTTACTTACTTACCTAATTACTTACTTACTGACTGACTTACTTACTTACTTACTGACTTACTGACTTACTTACCTACTGACTTAATTACTTACGTACTTACTTACTTACTTACTTAATTACTTACTTACTTACCTACTGACTTAATTACTGACTTACTTACGTACTTACTTACTTACTTACTCACTTACCTACTGACTGACTTACTTACTTACTTACTTACTTACTTACTTACTTACGTACTTGCTTACTTACTTACTTACTTACTTACTTCCTTACTGACTGACTTACTTACCTACTGACTTACTTACTGACTTACTTACCTACTGACTTAATTACTTACTTACTTACCTACTGACTTAATTACTTACTTACTTACTTACTTACATACTTACTTACTGACTGACTTACTTACCTACTGACTTAATTACGTACTTACTTACTGACTTACCTACTGACTTAATTACTTAATTACTTACGTACTTACTTACTTACCTACTGACTTATTTACTTAATTACTTACTTACTGACTGACTTACTTACCTACTGACTTAATTACTTACTTACTTACTTACTTACCTACTGACTTAATTACTTACTTACTTACGTACTTACTTACTTACTGACTTACCTACTGACTAAATTACTTAATTACTTACGTACTTACTTACTTACTTACTTACTGACTTACTTACTTATCGACTGACTTAATTACTTACTTACTTACTTACATACTTACTTACTTACTTACTTACCTACTGACTTACTTACTTACTTACTTACTTACTTACTTACTGACTTACTTACTTACTTACTGACTTACTTACTTACTGACTTACTTACTTACTGACTTACTTACTTACTGACTGACTTACTTACCTACTGACTTAATTACTGACTTACTTACTTACCTACTGACTTACTTTCTTACTTACTTACGTACTTACTTACTTACCTACTTACGTACTTACTTACTTACGTACTTACTTACTTACTTACTTACTGACTTACTTACCTACTGACTTAATTACTTACTTACTTGTAATGTAAGACTGTGTATGACTGTGGTTGTACAACAACATCAAACGTCTAGCAGGTCGTCCTGTATTCATCCTGCCTCGTCCTTCCTTCCTCAGGGCTCCAGTCCTGCAGGCGGCTGTCTCATGGCCTTGACATGTGACTACAGGATAATGGCCGACAACCCTCGTTACAGCATCGGCCTTAATGAGACCAAGCTGGGCATCGTAGCACCATTTTGGTAACAGATTATTAGCTCATGTTGATGTTGATGGTGGTGTACAGCAGGGGTGTCAAACTCAAATACACAATGGGCCAAAATTTAAAACTTGAATAAAATCGCGGGCCAACATTGAACAAATAAACCTTTTAATATATACCAAACATGTTTTGCTTTAACATTAAATATGGAACCAGCAACGCTTATAAACATACAATATATAACTAAATAGTGCAGACATGCAAAATCAAATTTCAAATAAAAAACACATCAATGTCATTAATTTATTAAATAAAAATTAAATAAAAATCGTATGCCTGTTTTCTATTTGCATCCTTCTGATTTAAATATCAAAATAAACTTTTTCAACAGGTTAATAAATTCTGCCTTTCTTTTCTCCATTTTTGGGAAGGGGTAGCTGGGAGACAGCTCTAGCTTGAGGTTGCTATGACGACTGTCACAGAGGAGCGTTTCTGGGTCCTGTCCTGATGGACGCGCCAAAACAACAGCAGGGCATTGTGGGATTTGTAGTATTAGCTGTAAATGCACCGTATAATACCGGCGGGTCAGCTTTTATAGTACAATAATAAGATAATAATTTGGTATTGCCTCGCGGGCCAAATAAAATTACACTACGGGCCAAATTTGGCCCGTGGGCCAGAGTTTGACACCCCTGGTGTACAGTAAATCAAACACCTGATCTGCACTCTTTTACCTGACTGAAATGAACAAACAAATGTATGTCTGTCTGTCTGCTGTCTGTAGGTTTAAGGACACCATGTCAAACACTGTTGGCCACCGAACAACAGAGGAAGCTCTGGCTCTGGGGCTGCTCTACAACCCAGCAGAGGCCCTGCAGAAAGGACTGGTGGACCAGCTGGTACCTGAAGACCAGGTCCTCACCACAGCCACTCAGACCATGACCAAGTGGTTGGCTATTCCAGGTATATTGGCACCTTAAAGCAGGGCTGGGCAATAGATGTTCCCAAGGGGCCACAAGAGGTACTATGAAGGTTGCGGAGGGCCGGACCCATACCGTGAACTTTATTCTGCTCAAAATGAATTTAATCGCTTTATATAATGCAGTAAATTATCTGGTTTTGAGCTGCTACTGGTAATAATACATGTTATAATAAATATGTTAATTTGGAGTAAGTCATATATAGCTGAAAAAAATAGTAAAACCTACGATCATTATCTCACTTTTTCATTTATTTTAAACACAACATACATTGAAACCACAAAAACAATATAGAGTGGATGTTACGCAGCAAACCAGCAATTTATTAAGTTTACGCAAAAAGGTGTTTTTGGCAAGGTAACAAGGTAAGTGTTTTTTATGTGCACCTTCAAAATAAAAGCACTGCGGTTGTATTGATTTAGGCCGCCTAATGCCCAGGTCATCCTTAAAGCCACTGCAAAGAACTTTCATTTTGTTTTTAATGTACCGTCTCCTCTTACTACTACTTCTTATACTATTTTTGTTTTTAAAAACATCTGTTTGCAGGGTGCAAAGTGATGAGGTCATATATTTCTTAGTGTCTTTATAAGATTAATAACTGTAAAATGTTATATGACCAGGGATGGGTATTGATGGAGTTGTATCCATAGTGTTACTCCTATCGTAACCTGGTTTGGTATTTTAGCAACACTCTTAGAGCGCTCTCACGACCCAACTGATTGATCTCAAATGATTTTATAAACGTCATCGTTTTGTGGCCTTTATTTAGCACCTCCTGGATGTGCTTTTCGGCCCAGACTTTAGCAGATGTCCTGTTTTGGAAACAGACCAAGAACACTTCTCGATTGCACTGTGAACGTAATACAAGCTAATTACAGAAGTTAATCAGAATGCAGCGGATTGTCTGCGACAGACACACAATCTGCAAACAAAATGAGTTGTGAAAGCGCCCTTATTGGTTCTTTTTCTTTAATAAATGCTTTTTAAAAAAGATACCGTTTTGAAAACGAATAAATTCAGAATAGGATAAATAAGCTTTAGCTAAAGCTTATGCTAACTTCAGAGCTAACCTCCTTTATAATACTCCAGGCTTCAATAATTTAGCCCCGGTGCCTGATTAATAACGGGTTTCTGTTACATCTCTTCCACCTGTGGTACCTTCAGTCTTAAAGTCACCTGTCAGACTACTGATGCTACTAATGAAATTATCGGTTCCAATAGAGAGTAGTGGCAGAGAAACAAACAAAACCTCACCGCCCTTTTGAAATCAATGAGCTAACTGTTCATGCGTTCACTTTACAGACCACGCCAGACAGATCACCAAGTCCATGATGAGGAAGACGTTCATCGACAAACTGGTGTCCAAAAGAGAGGCGGACATCCAGAACTTTGTCAGCTTCATCACCAAAGACTCCATTCAGAAGTCTCTTGGCATGTATATGGAGATGCTAAAAAAGAGAAGAGGCTAAAAGACGCAGTGGCACCCAAGCTGTATGCACACATTACCACGTCAAACTAAATTTAGTTCAGGGGCCACATACAGCCTAATTAGACTGGACCAGTAAAATCATAGCATAATTACCTATAAATAATACATTTTACCCTTTGTTTTAGTGCAAAGAAGTACAAGTACATTGAGAAAATCTTTATATTTAATGAATATACACAACCAGTCCAAAGTTTGGACACAACTTCTTATTCAAAATTCAATTTAAAAAATCTGAACTATGGTGGAACACATAAAAAACTGTTAAACAAACCAGAACATGTTTTATATTTTAGATTCTTAAGAGTAGCCAACTTTTGCTTTGATGGAACGATCGTTAGCGGCAGTTAGCTACAGTTAGCTCTGTAGCAGTACAGTGTGTATGTGCTAACAGTTAGCTCTGTAGCAGTACAGTGTGTATGTGCTAACAGGCTAACATTTAGCTCTGTAGCAGTACAGTGTGTATGTGCTAACAGGCTAACAGTTAGCTCTGTAGCAGTACAGTGTGTATGTGCTAACAGGCTAACAGTTAGCTCTGTAGCAGTACAGTCTGTATGTGCTAACAGGCTAACAGTTAGCTCTGTAGCAGTACAGTCTGTATGTGCTAACAGGCTAACAGTTACCTCTGTAGCCGTACAGTGTGTATGTGCTAACAGGCTAACGGATTGACAGATCTGCAGCCGTTAGCATCCAGTGGAGTCCCGGTATAAGAGAATAACAGAAGTGTGCAAAGCTGTCAAAAGCCAAAGGTGGATACTGTGAAGAATCTAAAATATAAAACATGTGTTTTATAACGACGCCTGGCTCTGCCACCCGTTTGTTCAAGGCAATCCAAACTCTTTGCATTTGATGTTCCCCGTTGGTGGAAAGCACTACCTATAAACCCTCTCTACCTATAAAAACTCTTAAAGACCCAGCTCTTCAGAGACGACCTTCAGAGCACTTATTGCAGCACATACGCCCCTTATCGCACTATATTTTATTATTTAATGAAGGTTATTTCCCTTTTTCTGCAAGTCACATTGGATAAAAGCGTCTGCTAAATGACTAAATGTAAAGAAAAGTAAGTAGACCTTTCTGCGTATTTAGGGTTGTTAAGCTATGATTGTAGTATTACTGTTAGCGGAGCGGTTTAGCAAACAGTTTCCTCTAAGTGCCTAGCCTTACTGTAACCTCTGGAACCATAACAACTAATGAAAGTAGCCTTCGGTTTGTTGAAGCCACACACAGCTGGTGAAGCCTTTGTGATTTTTACAGATTTGTATTTATGTGGTGATGAACTTATTGGTGTGATTAAAGGATGAACTGACGTTTAAAAAAACATTGTCACTTGAATTTTTTTTTTACTTTATCTTCGTGATCACATTGAGAAACTAGAAGGAAACTTACAGAGCACAGACCTCCGTAAAGCCATGCCCTGTGTTATAGAAAGTATATTATATATATGTACGCTACCGGTCAAAAGTTTTAGAACACCCCAATTTTTCCAGTTTTTTATTGAAATTCAAGCAGTTCAAGTCAAATGAACAGCTTGAAAGGGTCCAAAGGTAAGTGGTGAACTGCCAGAGGTAAATAAAAAAAGGTAAGCTTAACCAAAACTGGAAAATAATGTGCCAGTTGTCCACGGCAGATGACGTTACCTATGGTGTCTCCTTTTGTCATAAATGCAGATGATAATAAATCCTGCTGTTACTAAGAGCTGAGCGGCGTAAAGAGTTTTCATTCAACACAAGACACAACGCAGAGGTCACATATATATAGCTATTTTACCCCTTCATGACAACTCGATACATTTTTTATAGAACTTAACCTTTCAAATTATACCATGGTTTACATTTATGCATGGGCGGTGTCACAGAGACTACATGTATGTCCATATTTTATGCAGTCTATGGTTCTTCTTTGGCCCATACGGCTTCCACCAAAATTCATGAAAATCAGGCCAGAAGTTTTCCGAACCGAACACATAAAAAAATAAAATCTGCTTTTGGTTTTAGACAGACCAACTGTCATTCCTGTTGGTGTCATCATTTACGCAAATAGCTTCAGTTTTATGTGCAAACTTTTTAAAAACCTGCCACCGAAAATTGTGCAGTCAGATGACAATACAATATACAAGAAAGGTTAATATACTTTTGTTTGTGTTGCCTCAAACATTGAAAAAATGTCTTTTAAGAATCATTGTCCCAGTTACTGTAGAGAAATACTGCAAGAAATACCTACTTCCTTTTTTACTTACATAGACGTTACTTTTTATGCACTTGAATTAGAGACTTTACTAATTTGCCAGATGTGTTTATTTTGAAAATTTTATGCTGCACTGATGCATTGAGTAATTACAATTCAGATTCAGTCTGGAGGCCTGTGGAGCGGTTGTTAGCCAAGCAGCTTCACCTCCACAGGGAAATGGTCACTGACAGCCAACGCCTGGAAGAAACAGAGAAAACATTGTAGAAGGTTTCCCAATGGCACAATAGTACAGCTTGGTTTACAGAAGCTGGAGTAAGTGTATTTAGTTATACACAAAAAAAGTTCCTCCTTGCTCAAGTATGCTTTTAAAAGTAGTCAGAAAATATAACAAACACTAACATAAATTACAATTCATCCTTTTTCTGGGGTTTATCAAGGTATTTCTTAGCTGGGACCAATCAATTTATTGAGTATTCTTTTATACAGTCCTGTTTCCAGTGTCGATGCTAAGCTAGCAGGTTGCTTGTGGTTACTTAATATTGGCTGTAACAGAGTGGTATCAGTCTTCTCATCCAACTCTCAAAAAATCTAATAAGTCTGACCTATTCCTTTAAAGAGTCCTTTAACTCTCAGATGAACAGCAATTGTCATTTTTATACCACTGCAAGGTGAAAATATTTACTACTAGTGAAGTAAATTGCATTAAAGATTAAAAAAAAAAAAACTCTGTTTGGAAATGTTTACCAGACTGTGACTGAGGTGCAAGTCCACCATGTAGTTGTAGACCTGAGCACTTTCAGGCGCCACGCCCTTCTTCATGTCAGAGGTCACCACAATCCTGCAAATACAGTAAGAGGGCTGGAATTAGGAATCTGTACACTGCAAAAAAAAGAAAAGTTGGGTGAACTCAAAATTTCAAGGCAACAAACGTCGATAAAATTTTAAGTTGGATAATTAAACTAAATATTTTAAGTTTTGTTTTTGAGTTTGCTCAACTCTGAATTCAGATTTTTGAACATATCATTTTACATTGTAATAACTTTTAATCCTTACTTCTGCTAACTTCTGCAATGTGCTGAATTGGCACGATTGTAACGCCGCTATGAAATGTCAGCTAATGTTGCGACCACAATTTTGAGTTAGCATTGATACGCTAATGGCTACTCTTGTAACTGTAACAAGCAGCGCCGCTAGCGCCAGTTAGCCGCTAGCGCCAGTTAGTCGCTAGCGTCAGTTAGCCGTTGGCGTCAATTAGCCGCTAGCATCAGTTAGCCGCTAGCTTTCGCTAATGACCGAATTTCACCGCTTTCCCGCATTTCCCAACAAAGAAATAAGAGTTATCAGAACTATTGTCCCTTGTTGTGAACCCCAACTTAAAGATATAAGTAACAACAACTCACCAACTTGTTTTTGAGCAGACAACTGGCTTCCTTTGTTGTGCTAACTTACATTATTGCCCTAAATGTCAATAATTTATATTTCCAAGTTTTACCAACTTAAATCACTGTTTTAGGCCAAAAAATACAAGTTGGCTTTTTTTTTTCAGTGTGTGTGTGTGTGTTTACCTGTCATAAGGACAGTTAGTGTGTGACACTGTGGTGTCGGCCTCATCGGTGATCAACCAGTGGAAACTTTTGTCCGTGAAGAGGCGGATCTGCTGCCAGTCGGAGCCCGACACGTAGCTACAGCCTGTGTTGAAGTCGCCGAGCAGCATAATGTCCTGCAGGGAGAGTCTAATGCTTCAGCCACTCTCATCCCCAACTAGTACTTTATCAGTAGTTCTCAACCTTATTGAGTCGTGACCCCCAATTTAACATGCATGTTGTCCACGGCCCCCACTCACTGAACACAATCTCACACGCACAGTTCAGATCACCCAAAAAAGAAACAAAATGACCAAAAGAAGGAAACAAAATGACCAACAAAGTGACCAGAAAAGACACAAAATGACCAAAAAAGACACAAAATGACCAAAAAAAGACACAAAATGACTAAAAAAAGACACAAAATGACCAAAAAAAGACACAAATTGACCACAGAATGATCAAAAAAGACAAAATGACCAAAAAAGATACAAAGTGACCAGAAAAGACACAGAATGACCAAAAAAGACACAAAATGACAAAAAAAAGACACGAAATGACTAAAAAAAGACATAAAATGACCAAAAAAAGACACAAATTGACCACAAAATGATCAAAAAAAAGACACAAAATGACTAAAAAAAGACACAAAATGGTCCAAAAAAGACACAAAATGACCAAAAAAAGACATTAACCCATTGAGGCCTGAAAAATCGCTGGGCGATTTTAAAATAAGCCTCTAATTTTCTGGAAATTCTGGAAAAATTCTGGAAAAAATGTGTCAACTCTTCTACTAAATAATAAATTTTTCAGCCTCTGTAGCAGATAGAAATGAAATTCAAAAAGGTATTTGAGAGCTTATACAAATACTACAAAACGACGTAAACGCTTTCCAGGCTTCAATGGGTTACGTGACCAAAAAGACTAAAACACATTAACACATGAACACTTTAACACAGTGGAGACAGAGCTGACTTCCAAAATGATTTGGCGACCCCCAGAAATCATCTCGCGACCCCAATTGGGGTCCCGACCCCAAGGTTGAGAATAGCTGCTTTATCAAATCAATGATGTGATTGTGGAGCTAATCAGAATATTCACGTTGGTGTTCCAGCGGGAGCGGACATCAGTCACCACGTCATAGAGAGCGTTGACTTCCTTCACAGCGGAGTCTGGAGAGGTGTGCTGAGGGATCAGAACAAAGTTCTTCACAGCTGCAAAACAGGAGGAAGGGAAGAGTGAAGGAAGAGAGGAATGCTTGAAGGAGAAGAGATAATAAATCATATACTTACTCCCCTGTCAATCCTTTGGGGCTGATATAAATCCTGACTGGTACTCATTAGAAACTGGAGCAAGTTAAAGAGTTTTAAAGCAGCTATTCTCAACCTTGGGGTCGGGACCCCAATTGGGGTCGCGAGATGATTTCTGGGGGTCGCCAAATCATTTTGGAAGTCAGCTCTGTCTCCACATGTGTTCATGTGTTAATGTGTTTTAGTCTTTTTGGTCATTTTGTGTCTTATTTTGATCATTTTGTGTCTTTTTTTAGTCAATTTGTGTCTTTTTTTGGTCATTTTGTTTCCTTTTTTTTTGGTCATTTTGTGTCTTTGTTGGTCATTTTGTGTCTTTTTTTGGTAATTTTCTGTCTTTTTTGGTCATTTTCTGTCTTTTCTGGTCACTTTGTGTCTTTTCTGGTCACTTTGTGTCTTTTTTGGTCATTTTGTGTCTTTTTTTAGTCATTTTCTGTCTTTTTTTAGTCATTTTGTGTCTTTTTGGTCATTTTCTGTCTTTTCTGGTCACTTTGTGTCTTTGTTGGTCATTTTGTTTCCTTTTTTTGGTCATTTTGTTTCTTTTTTTGGGTGATCTGAACTGTGCGTGTGAGATTGTGTTCAGTGAGTGGGGGTCGCGGACAACATGCATGTTAAATTGGGGGTCGCGACTCAAAAAGGTTGAGAACTACTGGGTTAAAGGGGCATTAGTGTCCAACAGACCTCATCACCTGGGAATTTTAACCTCCAAGTCTGGTGCTGAGTTCTCTCTACGTCTCACAGTGTAAAGCAGTATGACTGTCTGTTTCTGAGCCTACCAGTCTGTTTGGAGGAGAACATGACGACGAAGGGTTCTCTGTTGAAGATGTCGGTTCCACAGGACTCACAGCCGTCATCGTAGGTGTAGTTTTTAACCACAGACACAGTCTGCTCCCTGGAGAGGAAAGATGAGAGTTAACCACATATGTAATTTCCTGAAAAACTTTACTTGTGAAGAAGTTCAACAACTCTTTCTCATAGTCAGCTATTCACAGCAGTACTGGAGCATTTTATTTATTTATTTATTTTGTTCCTTTCATGAAAGTGGTAACAAAATGTGTACAGAGACACTCTCTACACCTTCATGATTAGAAAGGAGCAGCAAGAAGAAAACATTTCTTATGTTTGTCTGCCCCCTACTTGAACAATAAAAATAAAAAAAGATGGTCTGACATCACATACAATGGATTTTCAGTAGCCTACACCAACAAAACTTTGATTATAACAAAACACATAAAACAACAAAAACAAACAAGACAAAAAACAAACAAAAACCCATACAAGCACATGTTATCATCTCAAAACAAAAGACCACAAAATGAAAAAGACACAAAATGACCAAAAAAAGACACAAAATGACTAAAAAAAGACACAAAATGACTAAATGACCAAAAAAGTCACAAAATGACCAAAAAAAGATACAAAGTGACCAAAAAAGACACAAAATGACCAAAAAAAGACACAAAATGACCAAAAAAGACACAAAATGACCAAAAAAAGACACAAAATGACCAAAAAAGACACAAAATGACCAAAAAAAGACACAAAATGACCAAAAAAAGACACAAAAAAGACCAAAAAGACACAAAATGACTAAAAAAAGAAACAAAATTACAAAAAAAAGACACACCATGACCAAAAAAGACATTAAGTGACCACAAAATAATAAAAAAACAAAACAAAATGACCAAAAAAGACACAAAATGACAAAAAAAAAAGACATTAAATGACCAAAAAGACTAAAACACATTAACACATGAACACTTTAACACAGTGGAGACAGAGCTGACTTCCAAAATGATTTGGCGACCCCCAGAAATCATCTCGCGACCCCAATTGGGGTCCCGACCCCAAGGTTGAGAACAGCTGCTCTACAGGATAGTGTAACTGATATAACGCCTTCGTTTCTGCCTCTTTCTGCTCACCTGTACAGGAAGAGGTATCTCTCTTTGTAGGAGCTGCGACCCAGAGGCTCACTGACGATGTGGCTGTACCTGAACATGGGAGAACCTCTGGGAACACACACACACACACACACACACACACACACACACACACACACACACACAAATATAGATCAGTGTGTAGTAATACTGTGTGAGCTCTGTATCAGGTATGTGGAGAGTCTCACTTGTTGACGTGTTCCATGAGTCTCTTGGTTGCTGACAGGTCGCTGTCTCTGACCTCCTGGATCAGAATGATGTCATAGCGTTGGACAATCTGAGAACACACACAAAAAAAACATATCTACACTGCAAAAAAGCCAACTTGTATTTTTGGCCTAAAACAGTGATTTAAGTTGGTAAAACTTGGAAATATAAATTATTGACATTTAGGGCAATAATGTAAGTTAGCACAACAAAGGATCATTAATTTAATTGCTTTTTTCTACACCTTGTCAGTCCCCCAACTTATTGTTTGTAAAAAAATAAATTAAAAAGCTTAGATGCCCTTTTTTGCTCTAAAATCCTCTAACCAATACACTATTACAACTAAATCTCAAGGCATGCCAATTTTTCTATGTGTTACAAACTCATTATACAGGCAGGGAGGTCAAACATAGAACATAAACTGCTTTATCTCAGAGAAAGTCAAAGGAATATTGTAGTTTCAGACCGTGCTGATGATGTTCATCAGAGTGGTGTTGGAGGATTTCTTGTCCCCAAACGACTTGATGTTGAAGGCTCCCAGCAGCAGAGAGGAGGACACATGCAGCAGAGCCACCAGGACCCCCAGAGCCCCCAGCAGACGCATCCTGCACCAGAGGGACCACATATTTAATACATATAGGTCATCTGGAACTGGCTTGTTGCGTGTCCCAAGAACAAGAACTAAACGGGGTGAGGCAGCTTTCAGTTATTCTGCTCCTCACCTGTGGAACAAACTACACTGTAAAAAGTGTTTGTAGAAATTACTGTAAAACACTGTCAAATTAGATCAGAAATAGGGCGTAAAATTTAAAATTGTATATCACCGTAGTAGACACTTTTGATTACCCAAAATCAAAGAATAGCACATAGCAATATAACTTTTATTGTCATTAACTGTAGGAAACACACAGTTTTGCTGTAAAAATATAACATTTTCATGTGAAATTAATGGAGAAATACCATGATGTGTGAATGAATGACGCAGTTACCCTAAAAATAACAGGAATATTCAGTCTAAATTACCGTTTTTGTTGATATTTACATTTTAATTTACAGTAGAAAACCCACTCACTGTAATTTTTACGGTGAAGTTCTGGCAACCACAGCTGCTGGTATTTTACCGTAAATTAAACAGATTATTTTTTAGATGTAGATGTGAGGTCAGCTCCTTTGAATCAGGACTAAAAACTAAAAACTATTGTTTACTGCAGCGTATCTTAACTTTAACACTTATCTGCTCTACTTTTTAACTACACAATGTTTGACTTGTGCTTTTTATTATTTTATCTCTTTTTTTTATCCTGCTGTATCTTATTTTATCCTTTTTATATTTTTATTTCTATTTCCCTGTTTTAATTGACTGTTTTTACTGTTTTCAATTGTGTCTTGCTGTTTTTAATGTGTATGTAAAGCACTTTGAATTACCTTGTGTTGAATTGTGCTATACAAATAAACTTGCCTTGCCTATACAGGTGCTGGTCATATAATTAGAATATCATGAAAAAGTTGAAACTTGTATACTGTATACATTCATTCCACACAGACTGATACATTTCAAGTGTTTATTTCTTTTAATTTTGATTATTATAACTGGCAACTAATGAAAATCCCAAATTCAGAATCTCAGAAAATTAGAATAGTACTTAAGACCAATACAAAAAAAGGATTTTTAGAAATGTTGGCCAACTGAAAAGTATGAACATGAAAAGTATGAGCATGTACAGCACTCAATGGAATGAATGTATACAGTATACAAGTTTCACTTTTTGAATGGAATTACTGAAATAAATCATCTTTTTCATGATATTCTAATTATATGACCAGCACCTGTATATTATCTGTATGTCACAGGAGCCTGAGCGGCTCTTCTTGCTGTGGGAGTGGGAGCTCCCGTAACACCTGCGACCCTGGACACAAGCCCCGCCCTGCTCCTGGCTCTTTATCTGACTGTGAGTCTGCAACATATTTAACGTTTTATGTGTTGCTTTTTGCAGAGGCATGATCCTGAGTCAAATATTACTCCAGTAGTAGATATGTAGTGCTATTACCCTGGTTAAACTCAGTGATTATTGGGCAAAGGTTGCAGATTACAGACACTGAAAGCAGAGAGTGTGTCACGTTTTTGTTAAAAAATAAAGCAGACCCAGTCACGCTGAATTACAGACACTGTGTTTAAAACGGCTGTAAAACCTCTGGGGGCGATTTTAAAATAAGCCCCTAAAACCTGAAGTTTTTCTGGAAATTCAACATTCATCTCAACTCACTGGTCCGACAGCACTAATCAAGGACATCCACACCTAACACAATGCTCTGCACTTTATATATTTATATAAGTACAGTATTGTTTTAATGCATACAATGGCACTAAATTGATGGTACAGTGAATGAATGACATGAATATACTAAGAGCTGAGAGAATGAGAATGTATCTTTTCTATGTACTATTTATTATGCTTTTAAAAAAAAATATGAGTCCGGTACCTGAGTGCATTGAATTTTGTTGTATTTCTGTGCAATGACAAATAAAAATCTAATCTAATCTAAAACAGAAGTGTCAACTCTTCTACTAAATAATAGATTTTTCAGCCTCTGTAGCAGATAGAAATGAAATTCAAAAAGTATTTGAGAGCTTATACAAATACTACAAAACAACGTATATAAATCTCAACAACAACAACAACAACAAACAGTTGTTATTACTTATATTACTATAACCAGATGTATACCAACCAGCTTATTGCTGCTCAGCTTGCATGTTGTGTTTCTGCGTTAAAGAGTCAGATCTGTATATCTACCTGCTTCAGTGAGTGTGCAGGTGAAGGAGGAGCCTGTAGAGAACAGAGGTTTGCTTGTGTGAATCCCGGGAGGCAACAACTTCTGAGCAGAACCGCTGATAGTTTCTCTGGTGAGGTTTTTATTTGCCTGCAAGTGCATGTGACTGGGTCAGAGAGGGAGGTGTGTTCTGGAGGAGGGAACTGTGTTTTAGAAACAGGTGATAGTTTCAGAAAAAAGGCCTTCTATAAGAAGTGAGGAGCATTTATGGGTACAAGTCAGGAACCGGCCTACCTTACAGATCTCAAGGGTGCTGAGTCCAAAAAAAATGGTTCCCAAGCAAAATTTTTAGTTTTTGACCTTCTAATTTGTATCAAATAGCCACCAAATTGCCCATCTTGCTCAGTCATTGGACCATTTCCCCTTAGTTTTTTTGTAAGTAGGCAATCAAAGATGAGGAAATTAAGTTTCTGGATCTATAGTCTAGAGTCAGAGCAAGGATATAGTGGAGGCTCAGTGTCTTTATATATATATATATATATATATATATATATATAAAATATATATATATATATATATATATATATATATATACATATATATATATATATATATATACATATATATATATATATATATATATATGCAAAATACCAACTGGAACATTTAAAAGTGATATTGATTGAATATTTATGTCGGCCTTAAAAAATGACACAAATAATGCTTAATTTCACCTTAAAAGTTGATATATATATATATATATATATATAAAGGCACTGAGCCTCCACTATATCCTTGCTCTGACTCTAGACTATAGATCCAGAAACTTAATTTCCTCATCTTTGATTGCCTACTTCCAAAAAAAAAATGTTATTACTATTTTATTCTATTTTATTTTATTGTTTTACTGTTTTTAGTATTTTATTCTTTTCATTCTTTTTATTTATACCCAGTTGTGTATGATTTATTCTATTTTAATAACTGTACAGCACTTTGGTCAACTGAGGTTGTTTTTAAATGTCTATAAATAAACTTTGACTTGACTAGACTTGACTAATTACATTTTGAAATGCAATAAAAATGTTTTTTTTGTATTTGCATGAGATATACTGCTTTAAATAAATGTGTAATGCATGAAAAAATAAGGTTTTAAGACACTGGAGTTAAAAAAAATGTATAATCAAAATTTACTTTCATGCGGTGAGCTTAAAATTCTACATTGTGTAAAAAGGCATTTTTCATGTTTACATGTAGAAATACATATTTAAATGACAATCAAAATATTAATGATAGATGAAATATATAAGTTGTATTTTAAAATGTTGTTTTTTATTGTCAGTGTATTGTTATTTCAGCTGGACACAACAAACTTATCTCTTCAACTAAAGTGTGCGGATGATCTAAAGAGGCTTTTTTTACCTGCAGCAGCAGTGAGAAAGCAACAGATGGTGAGAATACGTGATAAACAGAGTTGATTTAAGGTAACGTGTGATGGAAAAGATCTGCTGTATTAAGCCACGTTTATGTTGTTTTCATGCCAAAATATGATATCTTTGAGGGGGAATCAACATTTGCTAAAGCCTGATGATAAAATATGTGTCATCTTAGGACATTCACGTGTTTTTCTGAAGGAGAAGCTCAGCTCCCTAAATATTACCATAACAAGTAAAACATGTTTGCTGCTAGTGAAATTAATTGTTTATTAATGCAGCTATTCTCAACCTTGGGGTCGGGACCCCAATTGGGGTCGCAAGATGATTTCTGGGGGTCTCCAAATCATTCTGGAAGTCAGCTCTGTCTCCACTGTGTTAAAGTGTTCATGTGTTAATGTGTTTTAGTCTTTTTGGTCATTTTGTGTCTTTTTTGTTGTCATTTTGTGTCTTTTTTTGGTCATTTTGTGTCTTTTTTTGGCATTTTGTGTCTTTTTTGGTCATTTCATGTCTTTTTTTGGTCATCTTGTGTCTTTTTTGGTCATTTTGTGTCTTTTTTTGGTCATTTTGTGTCTTTTTTGGTCATTTTGTGTATTTTTTTGGTCATTTTGTGTCCTTTTTTTGGTCATTTTGTGTCTTTTTAGTAATTTTGTGTCTTTTTGTGGTCATTTAGTTTCTTTTTTGGGTGATCTGAACTGTGTGTGTGAGATTGTGTTCAGTGAGCGGGGGTCGTGGACAACATGCATGTTAAATTGGGGGTCGCAACTTTTTTGTCATTTCAAATAAACAAACAATGAAAAAGTATTTCAATTATGAGAATTAGAGCACGACTGACAAAACTCTCTTCATCCCCTTTTTCTTTTCTTTTTTTTTACGTTTCTTTGCGTCTCTGTCTTTCAAAATCACACTCTGGCACAATTATCAAGTGGTCTATTGAGAATTTGTCTATGGGATTTTTGCATTGGATTTTGGATCATGGGAGAAAATAAACTCTGTGGCTAATACATGTTTCTGATGCTGACACATTTTGTTCAGCAGGATAAGGGTTAACAGCTGCAGGAGAAAGATTTTACAGGACGATGCTGGAAAGTTCAGATCTGAGGTATGTTTATTGACATTGCTAATAAATAAAGGTAACAAAGACATCTGCTGAAGAAAACAAGGGGTTAAATTTGTTCTACAATGAGATTAGGAACAAGAAGAATAGAAAAAATAATAACTTTGATCATAATTGTTACTAATACAGAATATTTGGACAAACTCACTGGAAGTAATATTCTTACACCATCCATCATAGAGAAACTGTAAAAACAGAAGTTATCACTTGATTTTTAAATCCCATGGTTCTTAAACAAAACATGAGTGTTGAATGCTTGTCAAGAAATGTAACCAAATCAAAGCTTAACATAGTGATATTTCTTATATATCACTTTATTCTTATGTCTCATTCTCCAGGATTTAAACACAGTGACCTCTGAACCATGTCATGATTGTTACAGCAAACATTTATATCTGTAATGTCAGATATTTGATGGATGAACTTTATCAGAAGCGAGAAACCCAAAATTGCTTAATTGCCTGCAAGTCTATGCTGAGGAAAAAGATACCTAATAATATAATAATACCTTTTTTTTCAAACTTTATTGCACAATACTATAATTACAAGTTCAATCAAGAATCTCCACTATGCATTCCCCCAAAAAATACAAAGAACAAAAACAAAAACAAAATTCTGCAAGACAAAGAGTTAAATAAACAACAAAACTATCATCTCAGTAAGTCAAGTGGACACAGACACAAACTCCAAAAAGATATAAAAGTAGGAAAAATATCCCCACATTAGGGAGGTAGCCATGTAGGCTCAAGGTGCACTACTGCCATCTCCTGGTATTTTATTTTATTTTAATATCCTTCCCTTCCAAACAGAAGAGTTTAACAAAACTGAATATAGGCTGCAGTTTCAGAAACATAGTTAAAAAAACTAGATTGCTAACTGAAATCAGAAAAAATAGCAACATATTCACAAGTATTTCACATGTACAGTCATGGAAGAAAATATTTTTATTTTCTGAAATGTCTTGTTCATTTTAATGCCTGTTACAACTAAAGGTACATTTGTTTGGACAAATATAACGATAGCAACAAAAATAGCTCATAAGACTTTAATTTAAGAGCTGATATCTAGACATTTTCCATGGTTTTCTTGATAAAGATGTTTGGTTATTCCTCTAACTTCCTCTCATATGATTTTGTTTGGAGAACATCAATTTAACATAAAAAATTGAGAGTTTTATACAAACCAGTTTCAAAAATGTAACAGTAAAAAATTAAATATCCATTATGAGGATCAAAGTAGATTAGATTAGATTATCTACCTCACTTTACCTGTTATATGTAATATTTGCAACCTGTATTCATATTTGCAACATTTAAAATTCTGTGTATTGAAGTATAATTTTCAAGATCAGATTTTATATTTTCCTTTGTTTCTTTTGGGTTTTACATTTTTATCAAGTAATTCAAAGTTTAAAAATTAATTATCAGGACATATAGGTGAGGTAACGCTGAAAAAAACTGATACTAACATGGCATTGTAAAGATTTTTAAAAATTTTTTTAAAAGTACATAATAGCCCAAGATTTCAGAGGGTTAATGTACTTAGTGACTGATGATTTGTATCAGTGTTTTTATAAAATAAAATTGGGAAAGATTTTTTTTTTTTTTTTTTTTAAATAAACTTTATTAAGGCAGTTGGGTGGGGTGTAATACAAAAAAATACATCAGAACGTCGCCAGGGGGTTTCAATAAATCATAAAGAGGTTGTCATACAAAAATATTATAAAAATTACAAATATTCAGAGTTTTAGCAGCTTTCAAATTAGTAGAGTCTTTAATAGAATTAATATACTGCTTGGTTTCACTTATAAATATAGAAAAGAGGGGATTTTTTTTTGTGTATCGAGATTTATGTATGTGATATTTTGCCAATAGTATAATTAGATTTATAATGTAATATTGATTTTTTTTTTTTGTGTATGGGAAGTCAGTGAAACCAAACAGTGAATTTTCAAAACAAAGGGACAAATTAGGTTCAATTGAAAAAAAAAAAAAAGGAAGTTACAAATATCTTTCCAGAACTTAGACGAAAAAGGGCAAAACCAAAATAAATGAAAAATACTTTCAGGGTGCCCTTCACAAAAAAAAAACAATTCAAATCTAAATCTTTTTTAAAACGTTGAAGAAAAATTTTAGTGGGGTAGATTCTGTGAATTATTTTAAAAGAAATTTCTTTGATCTTATTGTTGAGGGAAAGATGTTTACAAACCAGCTCGGGGAAGGAAGGAAACGCTTTAGAGTGACGTCATTCGCGTAGCCGATACAAACAGGAAGTAAACATCCAGCTGTTACCTAAGCAGGGAGAGCTGTGGCTAGCTTAGCTTAGCAGCCTGTGTAGCGTTGGCACAGTAATGACACGGCCTTCAGAGTCGGGAACAGCCTGGTGTTTTATCATGCTGTGTCCGGAGTAGTGACTGTATCCATAGATACCCAGGGAACATCATTCTCCTCCACTTTCCTCCGGTCCGAGTGTTGAAACAAGGTACGTTAGCTTAGCAACAAGACGTTAGCTAGCGGTAACTAGGGTTAGCATCGATGCTAGCTAGCTAGCCGGCAGTTGTTACACTGTAACAACTAATGTTACTTTATCTGGTGTCTGTGTTTAGGTCTGCTTTTTGTGACTGTGTGAATATAATTTTTAAATCATTTTAGTAGGGAGCTTGAATGTGTTGTTGATTTAAAATATAAATATATATACCCTCATGGATAAAAAACATTAGACCACCCTTGTTTTTTTTTTTGTGTCATTTTCTGTCTTTTTTTGATTATTTTGTGTTTTTTTGGTAATTTTGTTTCTTTTTTTGGTCATTTTGTGTCTTTTTTTGGTTATTTTGTGTCTTTTTTTGTCATTTTGTTTCTTTTTTTTTGTCATTTTGTGTCTTTTTTTGGTTATTTTGTGTCTTTTTTTGTTATTTTGTGTCTTTTTTTGGTTATTTTGTGTGTTTTTTTGTTATTTTGTGTCTTTTTTTGGTTATTTTGTGTCTTTTTTTGGTTATTTTGTGTCTTTTTGGTCATTTTGTGGTTTTTTTTGGTCATTTTGTGTCTTTTTTTGGTCATTTTGTGTCTTTTTTTGGTCATTTTGTGTCTTTTTTGGTCATTTTGTTTCTTTTTTGGGTCATTTTGTTTCTTTTTTGGGTCATTTTGTGTTTTTTTATGGTCATTTTGTGTCTTTTTTTGGTCATTTTGTGTTTTTTTTGGTCATTTTGTGTCTTTTATGGTCATTTTGTGTCTTATTTTGGTCATTTTGTGTCTTTTTTTGGTCATTTTGTGTCTTTTTTGGTCATTTTGTTTCTTTTTTGGGTGATCTGAACTGTGCGTGTGAGATTGTGTTCAGTGAGCGGGGGTCGCGGACAACATGCATGTTAAATTGGGGGTCGGTTGAGAACTACTGCATTAATGTATTCTCATGTGGAGTTTTACATTGTTTGGACACATATAATGATAACAACTAAAAAAGCTCATAAGAGTTTAATTTAAGAGCTAATATCTAGCCATTTTCCATGGTTTTCTTGATAATGATTTTGGTTATCGTCACCCTGTTAAAATAATCGCCTAACTCATTTTTTTCAAGTTTTGCAGGAAACACAAAAAACTTCATTTATTGATCATTTCACTCAAAAAGGATGTAACAAAGGATGGTTATTGGCATAGTAATAACACTGTGTGTACATTATGTAACTTAAGAGAAACAAATGCAATTTTTGAACATGCCTTTGTGACTTAAGCAAGACATAGTAACACTTTATTTTGAAGGTGTCTACATAGGAGTTACATGAGTGTGTCATAAACATGACATGGGATGTGTCATGAACATTAATGACACTTTGAAGTAACATTAATGCTCATGATACTTGTCATGTCATGTTTCTGACAGGCTTGTGTCACTCTTATGTAGACACCTTCAAAATAAAGTGTTACCATATCTTGCTCAAGTCACAAAGGCATGTTCAAAAAATTGCCTAAGTCACATTTTATTTTGACTTAGTCATAATAAATCAGCTTAAGTCACACACTTGACATAGGCCATTATGTTAAAGGGGTAAAATCACATGATCTGATCAACTGAGGATGTAGGTGATTTTACCATAAAAAAACAATTTTGACAAAAAATGACTTAGGCGATTATTTTAACAGTGTGACGTTATGATCTAGAAACCCATGGAAAATGTCTAGATATCAGCTCTTAAATTAAACTCTTGTTAGCTATTTTTGTTGTTATCATTATATTTGTCCAAAAATGCACCTTTAGTTGTACCAGGTATTAAAATTAACAAGAAATTGAAGAAAACAAGGGTGGTCTAATAATTTTTTCCATGACTGTACAAGCAGTTGCAGGGTTTACAGCCACTAAGAATGCAAGCTTTACATTTTAGCTTTTTAACTGTTACAAATTTGTTTGAGACTGGATCCAGTCAAGAATCGCCCATAAGAGATGGGCATATTAATGCATTCTCTACAAACGTAACTTAGCTCTATCTGTTTTCAATATGATGTCTAAAGAGACGGCTGCAGTCACTCCAGTGGTACTGTCCATAAATAAAGGACATTGGTAGAAAATTACAGTTAAACACTGTCAAATTGCATCAGAAATAGGTCGCAAAGTTAAAAACCTTTTGTGTCCATAATAATAAAGATGCAATAATAAAGATACAATAATAATAATAATTCATTCAATTTGCATAGAAACCAAATGCTATTCTGTGTTGTGTGTGTGTGTGGTTTTTTTCTTCAAAATAATCCAAATTATTGAACCCTGTGTGGGGTTTTTTTGTTTGATTCTTTTGTGTGCGAGTAACCGCTCTTCACCGAAGTTAATTCTTACTATTGGTGTGTCACAATTTAAATTCTGCTCCTAATTGTTTGTTTTGGTCAGAGTTACTGACCCACCAAACCTGTCTGTCTGTCTTCTGTCTGTCTGTCTTCTGTCTGTCTGTCTTCTGTCTGTCTGTCTTCTGTCTGTCTGTCTGTCTGTCTGTCTGTCTGTCTTCTGTCTGTCTGTCTGTCTGTCTGACTGTCTGTCTGTCTGTCTGACTGTCTGTCTGTCTGTCTGTCTGTCTGTCTGTCTGTCTTCTGTCTGTCTGTCTTCTGTCTGTCTGTCTGTCTGTCTGTCTGTCTGTCTGTCTGTCTGTCTGTCTTCTGTCTGTCTGTCTGTCTGTCTGTCTGTCTGTCTGTCTATCTGTCTGTCTGTCTGTCTGTCTGTCTGTCTGTCTGCCTGTGTGTCTGTCTTCTGTCTGTCTGCCTGTGTGTCTGTCTGTCTGCCTGTCTGTCTGTCTGTCTGTCTGTCTGTCTGTCTGTCTGTCTGTCTGCAGGTGTGAATGAGTGACGTGGTGCCTCCCACAGCTCTCAGTGAAGTCCAGCTCCGCTTCCTCTGCCACGATGACATAGAGAATGTCAAGCTGCTCTGCGGTGATTGGTTCCCAATCGAGTAAGAACCTCATTTAATGTGCCAATGTCTTTAATTTAAGAGCTGATATCTAGACATTTTCCACGGTTTTCATTACCAAAATCATTAGAAAACCATGGAAAATGGCTAGATATCATCCTGTAAATTAAACTCCTATGAGTTATTTTTGTTGTTATCGTTATATTTGTCCAAACGAAAGTGCCTTTAGATAGATAGATAGATGGATAGATAGATTGATTGATTGATTGATTACTTTATTCATCCCCGAAGGGAAATTCGGTTGTCACAGCAGTCTGGTATTCAAGTACAATAAAATACAATAGAATAAAATACTGAGGTAGCATAAATAAAAATAACAATAGAAAAAAACACAGAATAGAACAGAACAATGACACTTAAGACAAGGTAGTAGAGAAGGTAATTATACTGATGATATGATGGCAACAATGCTATAGTGACTAGACTGTATATAATAATAATAATAATAATACAGTATATAATATATATAATATAATATAATATGTAATAATAAATAATAAACAATATAAAATAAAATAAAAATATAAATAAAGTAATCCCACGAGTTTAGTTGCACCAGCCATTAAAATTAACAAGAAATTGAAGAAAACAAGGGTGGTCTAGTAATTTTTTCCATGACTGTATATATACTTGAAGGTAGAAAAGTGTTTCTGCCATGGTAGCTGGCACATGATCTCGTATTCTTGAATACGAATACGAATACGAAAACTTTATTATCCACTGAGTGGAAATTCCTCTTTGGTTTCACCATAGACATGTCTCAAAACAAACAGAATAAATAGTAAAACAATAAAGAAAAACATTTCAAAGATAGACAAATATAAAATAGCCCACAGCAATAATTCTCGCACGGTCTCGTGGTTTCATGTAGTGTCCCTAGAATCCTGTAATTTTGCTAACTTTTTAAGGACCCGTGCATGAATGCTAACTGTTGTAACCTTTGACTGCAGGTACCCAGACTCATGGTATCAGGACATCACCTCCAACAAGAAGTTCTTCTCCCTCGCTGCCACCTTCAGAGGAGGCATCGTGGGAATGATTGTGGCTGAAATCAAAGGCCGGACCAAAGTACACAAAGAAGTACGACACTAAACTCAAGGCTTTGAAGTTGTCCTCTAGCTGCTGTCACTGAATGTGCTGTTAATTCGGCTGATCCCCTCTCAGTCAGCTGCCATTTGAAAATGTCAAAAGTGGAATATACACTTAGTAGAATCTGTTTTTAGTCTGCTAATTAGATGAACTGGAGGCCCCTGACTGAGACAGACTCTGTCAGCACACCAGAATGAAAAATAAGGGAGAACAAGATAACGAGACAGGAGCAGAATCATTGAAAACTTTTCTTGAATTACTAGTCTTGTGTTGAATATATATATACAGTACAGGCCAAAAGTTTGGACACACCTTCTCATTCAATGCGTTTTCTTTATTTTCATGACTATTTACATTGTAGATTCATCAAACTATGAATGAACACATATGGAATTATGTACTTAACAAAAAAAGTGTGAAATAACTGAAAACATGTCTTGTATTTTAGATTCCTCAAAGTAACCACCCTTTGCTTACTAGAATATAAGACATGTTTTCAGTTATTTCACACTTTTTTGTTCAGTACATAATTCCACATGTGTTCATTCATAGTTTTGATGAATCTACAATGTCAATAGTCATGAAAATAAAGGAAACGCATTGAATGAGAAGGTGTGTCCAAACTTTTGGCCTGTACTGTATGTAAATGTCTGAAATGTCTAAGATTTCCAAGTCTAAAGCTTATGACTATCATATTTTACTATGTAACAGGCTGAAAATGTCAAACTTGGTCATGAAACAATATGACACTTGGCAGATGTGCAGTAATGAAATACTCAAATAGAATAGAATGTATTCTATTGCACATATTGTCAGAAATCTGCTCCACCCACTTTAGGCCACAGTCAGAACATAATTTCCCTTTGGAAGAGTATTTGCATGTTGGAGTGTTCCTTCCCAGCGGCTCATTTGCCCAGGCAAAGATGAAAACAAAGCACTGGGGGTGTAGCATAGTGAGCACGTTCACAGTGACACTAAACCACCCAGCATAAAGATCCTTTTATCATATTCTTTATATCCTTTATATTTATTTAATTCAAACATGTTATATTATATTATGGATGGTCCAGGGGCTTTGCCTGGATAATGATACATTCAAGGTTCTTTGAAGACGAGTCATGGACAGTTTCGCTTCTTCATTTTCTTAATGCATGACATCAGGTGCTTTTCCTCACCCAGTTCAGTTTTTAATTGCAATTACAAAAAGCTGGCCAAGCTGCTAACTGGTGCTCTGTGTGATCAGCTCCTGATGTCACATTTCTCTCTGTATTTATCTGTATTTGTTTCTTTGTGTGTTAGGATGGAGACATCCTGGCCTCCAGTTTCCCCGTGGACACACAGGTAGCCTACATCCTGAGTCTGGGAGTGGTCAAAGAGTTCAGGAAACATGGCATAGGTACCACGCACACACACACACACACACACACACACACACACACACTTCCTTTACCCTAACCCAGAGGCTTCAAACTGTGAGGAGAGGTTTTTTTTTAATACTTTATTGCAAGGCTTCTTATTTTCACAAACATAATGAGTCATTTCGTTTTCTTTACAATATTGTACCTTGCATTTTTTTTTTCATGGCATGGAAACAATCAAATACACGAAAATTAAGAGCATGGGTATTAACAGCAGAACAAAGTTTAGAGATGGAAAAACTAACTTTTAGAAATAGGGAACAAATACATATTTGGAACAAGTTATACTGTAAAGAAAGGCTGGTAAAAACAGTGGAAATATTTAATCAAATTAAGGAGATGAACTAAATATATATATATTTATATATATATATATATATATGCAAAATATCAACTTTTAAGGTGAAATTAAGCATTATTTGTGTCATTTTTTAAGGCCGACATAAATATTCAATCAATATTACTTTTAAATGTTCCAGTTGGTATTTTGCATATATATATACATAAAAAAGACACTGAGCCTCCACTATATCCTTGCTCTGACTCTAGACTATAGATCCAGAAACTTAATTTCCTCATCTTTGATTTCCTACTTACAAAAAAACTAAGGGGAAATGGTCCAACGACTGAGCAAGATGGGCAATTTGGTGGCCATTTGATACAAATTAGAAGGTCAAAAACTCAAAATTTCGCTTGGGAACCATTTTTTTTGGACTCAGCACCCTTGAGATCTGTAAGGTAGGCCGGTTCCTGACTTGTACCCATAAATGCTCCTCACTTCTTATAGGAGGCCTTTATTCTGAAATCCGTCTAGACTATATAGCATTCTTTCAGAGTCCAGAGCCTAAAATGCACGAAATGGAAAATCCCATTAATTGACATTTTTAATGACCTGTCTTTCTCCTTTGGCCCCTCAGGCTCTCTACTGCTGGACAGTTTGAAGGAGCACATCTCAACGACGGCCCAGGACCACTGCAAGGCCATCTACCTTCACGTCCTCACCACCAACAACACTGCCATACACTTCTATGAGAACAGGGACTTCAGTCAGCACCATTACCTGCCCTACTACTACTCCATACGTGGCGTCCTCAAAGATGGATTCACATATGTGCTCTACATCAATGGGGGTCATCCACCCTGGACAATATTATATCCTTTTTGTGGAAGCAGGAGAAGAAGATACTCACTGTTACACCACAACTTCACTTGCTTTATTGAGTCAACAGCGTCTCGATTGGAAAAAGATGTCAGGCTCCGATCTTTGTAGTTTCAGGCAATCACTCAGACATATCAAGTAGCTAAAGCAAACATACATGTTACAGGGTTCCCCATTAATTACCTAGACTCTGGCTGCCCTCGTCCGGCCCGCGTGAGGTTACCCAGAAATTAGTAATATAAACCTTTTACTACTAAAGGTTTATATATTTTACTACTAAAGGTTTATATATATATATATATTTACCACTTTTACTATAGTTAAGACAACAAATATAGCCACTAATATATATGACAGAAGAAAATGTAAGCGTTCTACCGGTTATTTCCTGTCACTACCTTTCAAAATTAAAGCACCCGTTTCACACTGGATGGCACCTTTTCAAAATAAAAGCATCACAACATTGTAAAACACCTAGAAAATGTACAAACATGAAAAACAAGCTCTATAATACAAAAACACCAATAGGAACCTTGCTAAAGGTCATTTACAGTTCGTTATTATTTACCGTCCGTTTTTCATTTAACCGTTCCACTTGTTATTTCCTGTCACTACCCTTCAAAATAAAAGCACCCGTTTCACTCTGGCTGCCCGCCACACTCTAAAGCAGACCTGGGCATTGGGCGGGGTGAGGTTACCCAGAAATTAGAAATCAATATAAACCGCAGTGCTTTTATTTTGAAGGCGATTTACGTATAACTGAGTTACCCGAGGTACCTTTAGTCAAAAACACCTATTGCTTTTTGCATAAAGTTAATAAATTAACAATTAACAAGTTAATAAATTCCTTGGTCACCTTGTGAATCCACCGTAGAGCTACGAGGTGGAAAACAATAACAAACATCTCTCATTCAGCTTTAAAGTGCACAAGATTGCTAGCCTGGCTAACACCAGACTAATCTCAAATGAGATTTAGTCTGGCAACCAGCCGTTCATTTCTCCGTAGAGGAGGTGTGGTTTACGATCCTCCGGAGCCGTTTATTGGACGCTTAGAATGTCTATCAAAGCGTCTGTAGGTAGCTCTTAGCCAATCAGATCAGTTATACCAGATGACGTAGTAGAGCAACAGAGATGGATGTTTGTTGTGTGTGTGTCTGTGAGAGAGTGTTGCTGCTGCTTTGCTTCTCCAGTTCTCGCTTTCTGCAAGATTATTTATTTTCACGCTTTATTCCCCCTCATGTCATTCAGCCACACATCCACTGATTTTATGGGCAATAAACAAGCTGCTGCGGGCCCCTGGGGGCTCTGCTGTCCCCCGGCTCGGAGCCAGATCACCGCCGTTACGGTAGCGGGGCTAATAGCTAATAGCCCCGCTACCGGAGATCTGGCTACAAGCCGGGGGACCTTTCAACTTTCGCTCTAAACTATTTAAAACACCATCTACAGCTAAAGAGAGTTTCGCGTCTGCAGCAGCCATGTTGGATCCGGAAGAAAACTACAAAACTACAAGTTTCCGTCTGCCGAGTAGTACGCGTCATCGTCTTGCCGTCCCTCCCCGTTCTGTGATTGGATCATAAAACAGGGCTAAGAAACCTCTCTGGTTTCCAGACTGTGTGGAGGTTCGAAATGAAATTCGAGCGCGCAAGGCAGTCTGGGTATACCCAGGCTACAAGATTGATGCATTTTACTTAAAAATTTACAAAATTTTCTTCCAAGGGGGGGGCCCGCACCACCAAAATTGTTCGGTGTCCCCGCCAGACTGTCATAAAGTCCTGTGGGAAACGCTGATGTTCCATGTTTGACTTAACTTCCTGTCCCACTGACTACATCCAGCACATCGGCTCCACCCTGGCCAGCCTGAGCCCCTGCTCCATCCCTCAGAGGCTGTACCGCCAGGCCCAGTCCCTGCTGCGCTCCCTGCTGCCCTGGTCCAACATCGCCTCCAAGACCGGCATCCAGTACAGCAGGACCATGTGACACAACATGGTGGGTAGCTGGAGTAGCAGAGGATAAGATATCCCTTTATTAGCCCCACAACAGAGAAATATTCAGTGAACAAGCTATATAAACCAAAAGAAATATAAAAGTATTAACAATTTAAACAAGATGAAATATAAAACTTTTGAAAAATACATATAATATGGACGCACTCAATAGTTGAAGTTGCACCATTGCACAGATAAATATTTATATTGCACAGTGGAATCATAACACACTCGATTTAAGTATTTAAGATGCTGCTATTGCACCGTTTCTGTGTGTTATAGTGCAGTTATTGTCAGTTTCTGTGTATTATAGTGCAGTTATTGTCAGTTTCTGTGTATTATAGTGCAGTTATTGTCAGTTTCTGTGTATTATAGTGCAGTTATTGTCAGTTTTTGTGTATTATAGTGCAGTTATTGTCAGTTTTTGTGTATTATAGTGCAGTTATTGTCAGTTTCTGTGTATTATAGTGCAGTTGTCAGTTTTTGTGTGTGTGTGGTCTACTGGGAGCAGTGGTTGTTGTAAAGTCTAAGATATGATTCAAAGTTCCCACTCATCACTGGAGAACCTGGACATTTAAAGACTAGTTTTCCAGTCATTGAAACACCTGGAAATTGATAAAAATGAAGATATTCTTGAATTTTTTATTGTATTTTAGCTCCACGCCTGCCTATGTAAACCTAGGTTGTACAGTAGCTGTGATGGTTGTAGCAGTCAGTGATGCACCAGGTACACTTCATCATGAACAATGCATCATTGACCCTTTTTACAAAATGAAACTTTATTTATTTACATTTTACATTTACAATTTGTATTCTTCCATTGTAAAAATATGTAGCTTTTATACGGCATTGGAAAAATAAGTTTTAACATTTTTGTTAACAAAAATATGTACCATAGCCTATGAAAGTCTACAGCCTAACGTCTTAACCTCTAGAGCAGTAGTTCTCAACCTTTTTGAGTCGCGACCCCCAATTTAACATGCATGTTGTCCGTGACCCCCGCTCACTGAACACAATCTCACACGCACAGTTCAGATCACCCAAAAAAGAAACAAAATGACAAAAAAAAGATACAAAATGACTAAAAAAAGACACAAAATTACTAAAAAAAGGAAACAAAATGACCAAAAAAGACACAAGATGACCAAGAAAAAACACAAAATGATGCAGAAAAGAAACAAAATGACCAAAAAAAGACAAAATGACTAAAAAGAGACACAAAATGACAAAAAAAGACACAGAATGACCAAAAAAAGGAAACAAAATGACCAAAAAAGACACAAATTGACCACAGAATGATCAAAAAGACACAAAATGACCAAAAAAAAGACACAAAATGACCAAAAAAAGACCCAAATTGACAAAAAAAGACAGAAAATGACCAAAAAAGACCCAAAATGACAAAAAAAAGACAGAAAATGACCAAAAAAAGACAGAAAATGACCAAAAAAAAGGTGGTCGTTTTGATGCCAGAGCTCGAACGGTCCAACACAATGGTTTCTTAGTCACAAACGGTTTTGTCCAGCTGATGTAATTAATTGCAATAGGCTATACCTGTAAATAACTTTATCCAACGTCTTCTTACCTAGCCCGAGAAACACAGATTTAATCATAGACTCGAGTTGTTGTTATTATCCAACGTAATAATTGTTTGCAGGTAATTTTCACCTTAGAACACCATTAGAAGTGGTCAGCTGGACACAATATGAATGAATGAATGAATTTTATTTTAGGACAGACAGTACAGAGCCATTAAACATTGCAACATGAGACATGAGAAGATGGTTGTACAAACAGGCTTAGCAGAATTGCTATATTTCACCTGGCTGTCCGTGAAGAGACCTGGGTAGGCAAGATGTTTTTGTAAGATTAAAATGTCTTGTTATATTATTAAAATAGCAATTTTTGCTAAATTTAAAATGCTTTTTTGATATTATAAAACAGCGTTCAGTGGTTGGTTGGCCCGACGTTACCGTCATGGTTGCGCCGGTGCAACTGGCCACTTGTGTAACTGTTTTTGTAAAATTGTCAATGATTATAAAATAGCAAATTTAGCGATGGTAGGTTGCGCCGACCTTACCGTTATGGTAGCGCCGGTGCAACTGGCTGATCTGTGCACTTGAGTTTGGATCACCATATTATAAATATATCTTAAAACCAAGTGTAAACAGGGTATTTAAGAAGGAGGAATGAAACTGCCAACACCAGGCCTACTGGTAAAATATCGTGAAAAAGGAAAATGTCACAGAAAGGTCCTTGAAAATGATTTCTTAAAACAAATGTAACTTTTTCTGTCTATTGTCCGATTGTCTGATTGTGTCTTTTTCTTTTCTCTCTCTGTTTTCTTCAAGGAGCTCAGCTGTTTCTCATCAGTCTTCCCCTGTACACACCAGGATGTACATGCACACTCACAGTCTGGATCTTGTACAGCTTTCCACTCCCTGTGTTTGGCACAGGACTCAGGTTCAACCTGCTTTTGACCGTTGAAACACAAGATATTTACTCGCGATTCAATAAAAACCTTTGTCACTTCTTACACAGATCTGGGTCTGCAGCTGTAGTTCTGTGCCCACTGCTAAACAGGGTTGTTGCATTGCAACGTCATTCAAATTGCAATGTTGGATTTTACGCTGACAGACGAGGATTTCTTTTAATTGTTCAGTTACTCAGTTACTATTCCACATACACTACTGGTCAAAAGTTTTAGAACACACCAACTTTTCCAGAATTTAATTGAAAATGATGCAGTTTAATGTCTCAGTGTACTCTGAAATGAATGCACATTTGCAACATTTAAAATTCTTTATTGAGCATGATTGAGTGTTTTGAAAGTAAAAAAAAGATTCAAAATCACATTTTACGTTGGACTAAAGGACTAAAAAAAGATACAAAATGACTAAAAAAAGACACAAAATTACAAAAGAAGACACCAAAAGACACAAAATGACTAAAAGAAGACACCAAAAGACACAAAATGACTAAAAAAAGACACCAAAAGACACAAAATGACTAAAAGAAGACACCAAAAGACACAAAATGACTAAAAAAAGACACAAAATGTCAAAAGAAGACTCCAAAAGACACAAAATGACTAAAAAAAGACACAAAATGTCAAAAGAAGACACCAAAAGACACAAAATGACTAAAAGAAGACACCAAAAGACACAAAATGACTAAAAAAAGACACAAAATGTCAAAAGAAGACTCCAAAAGACACAAAATGACTAAAAAAAAGACACAAAATGACTTACAAAGACATGAAAAGAATTCCAAAATGGACAAAATAGCCCAAGACTCCATAGAGTTAAGTTGTTAACCCATTTCTTGTTCCCTGAAAAAGGCCTACTTGTATAATTCTGAAATGTACATTATTTTTCAGTTTTGGTTAAGCTTACCTTTTTTTATTTACCTCTGGCAGTTCACCACTTACCTTTGGACCCTTTCAAGCTGTTCATTTGACTTGAACTGCTTGAATTTCAATAAAAAACTGGAAAAATTGGCGTGTTCTAAAACTTTTGACCGGTAGTGTATACTACACTATCCCATAGTTACCACGGTAACCTGTGTATACCCAGACATACCAAAGCAGAGCAGCGTCAGAGCCACTTTCAACCCAGCCACACAGCCAGGTTGTAGTTTTGGTGTGAAAAGGGTGACACACACACACACACACACACACACACACACACACACACACACACACACACACACACACACACACACAGGGAACCCCACAGAGACTAAAGGTTCAACCTGCCTATCAATCTGTCTCCTTTCATCCTGTCCACCACTGTCACAGAGACTATGTATACTGTTTGTATATTATATATACTAAGCTAATATATAAATTTCTCTCAATATGTATGTCTATTCTATGCTGTCAGTAGTTGAAAGATAACCCATCCTGTTCCCTTTTGGAGTATAAAGAGTCGATTCCATTTTGTAAAATAGAGACTCAAGGACAAGTTGAATTAATTGGTCTGTGAATATAATAGCGATGTTAATAGGCTCGTAGGGTTAAATGAGGCCAATTATACACAGGAAACTTGGAAACACAATGTAGATTGGTAATGTATGTACAGTAGTAGCAAATGGAGATTCTTCCCTTTTAAAAATTCATGATATTTTGTGATTACAATTGTTGCATGGGGAACTGTACTGGTGACACAGAACAGAAACATTTGAAATAGTTTTAACTGCAACACAAACTGTACAGACACATCACATCATATGTTATGCAGATCCATTTGAAAGTCTTTCATTAAGGTTTGATCAAAACTCCAATGATTCTATAGGCCTGTTGGTCTTATAGTCTAGACGGAATGGTCCAAAAAGTGAAAGTGAGGAGCATTTATGGGTACAAGTCAGGAACCGGCCTACTTTACTTGTTTCCAAAAGTAATGGTTCCCAAGCGAAATTTCGAGTTTTTGACCTTCTCATTTGCATATCAAAATGGCCGCCAAATTGCCCATCTTGCTAAGTTGTTGGACCATTTTCCCCAAGTTTTTTAGATGAGGAAATTAAGTTTCTAGATCTAGTCTAGAGTCTAGTCTAGAGTCAAAGCAAGGATATAGTGGAGGCTCAGCGTCTTTTTATATATATATATATATATATATATATATATATATATATATATATATGCAAAATATCAACTTTTAATGTGAAATTAAGCATTATTTGTGTCATTTTTTAAGGCCGACATAAATATTCAATCAATATTACTTTTAAATGTTCCAGTTGGTATTTTGCATATAAATATATATACATATATATATATATATATATATATATACATAAAAAGACACTGAGCCTCCACTATATCCTTGCTCTGACCCTAGACTATAAATCCAGAAACTTAATTTCCTCATCTTTGATTGCCTACTAAGGGGCTAAAACTAAGGGGAAATGGTCCAACGACTGAGCAAGATGGGCAATTTGGTGGCTATTTGATACAAATTAGAAGGTCAAAAACTCAAATGTTCGCTTGGGAACCATTTTTTTTGGACTCAGCACCCTTGAGATCTGTAAGGTAGGCCGGTTCCTGACTTGTACCCATAAATGCTCCTCACTTCTTATAGAAGGCCTTTATTCTGAAATCCATCTAGAATATTCGGTGTGGTCACTCACATTTTTGGCGTACTAAGGCAGCAGAAAGCGATTGGTGCCATCGACCAGCAAAAACCCGGTCTAAAGTCAATGGCGCAGTACTTTCCTGCTATTTAAAGCGCTCATCAAGTTCCCCTAATCCGCCATGTAAATAGCAAAGTGCCACGAGCCTAATTAAGTGGTTAACTCAACCCCATTGGTCTTTGCACCCTGATTATGCGCCATCTAACTATCAAAAGTGCGTTGGAAACGCCCTAAAAGCGATTCCTCCATGCATTTAAGACTGCGCTGCCTAAACCTTTCTACATTGTTTCCAAATGTTGCCCATGTATAAAGCCTAAAAGACTAGGGGGAAGTTGTTTGGGTCCTTATTTTAGAGGTTTTAAATGGCTGCAGCCCTTTCTGTCTGCTCTATGGCTGTAAAATTGCTGCTAATATAGAGAAATGTCCATTTGTTTGTCCAGATTAAGCAAAGATTAGATTTTAACATGGGCCCGTAGCAGAGATAAGATTAAGAAACACACACGTCATACACCTTGTGTGCCTGCGTGCATCCAGGTGTGTATGTCCGTGTGTGTTTTTACAGTAGTGTTCAGTATAATAGCAGTCCAATGTGACTAACCAGATTAATCCAGGTTTTTAGTATATTTTTTTATTGGAGCCACAAGTTGGTTGATCCATCCACACAGATAAAAAAAACTGTGGTCATACAACTAAATATTACTTTAGAGATTCACAGGAATGCTAAACCATAGGAAAAAAAGTTTGTACAAAATAGTTTTGTGTTTGTAAAGTCAACAGCAGACACTGCTATATTTTTTAACACACCCCTTTCAACTAATTGCCCAATTGCACATCCTTAAGAGCTGCATATCACCAATGCTGGTCTGGTTGGTTTTCTGAGAATCTACTGCACCTACTGGTACCTTGTTTGCCATGTAGCAATAAAACATATACTAAAAACCTGGATTAATCTGGTTAGTCCCATTGGACTGCTATTATATTGAACACTACTGTATATGGACACAGGGTCTAGAATTAGCACCCATCAAGTGCCAAATGTTGGTCTGATCTGTCTGTATTGAACACGAGTAAAGTTCACCCAACATGTTGACTTTGTCAGTGAGCAACATTGTAGTTTCTCAATTTTATTGCATTCTGTTGCACCTGATCTAATGTGTCAGTCAGTGAGCAAATAGATTTTATACATGATGACATAGCACTGAGAAAGGAAAGGGTAACTGTTTGAAAAATGTGCGTACATTGTTAAAGGTGAAAGTTTCTGGTGGGTCACTCCAAAGTTAGTTTCAGACATTGTGTATGCAATAAATAATGAGTTTCCTTTGACTGATTGTAAAGACTGAGTCAGTGTGACTGCCCCTGCTGTATGACTATTTAACATTGTTTAAACACTTTCATTGTGATTGTCTTATTACATTGTCATAAACCTGAGCCTTGTTTTCAATCACAACATGCCATGGTTTCAGTTGTTGTTGATGTCAGTGATAGATTTAAAATAGAAAGCTCAAAAGCAAGGCCGCAGACTCAGTCATGGAAAAAAATATTAGACCACCCTTGTTTTCTTTAATTTCTTGTTCATTTTAATGCCTGGTACAACTAAAGGTACATTCGTTTGGACAAATATAATGATAACAACAAAAATAGCTCATAAGAGTTTAAATTGAGAGCTGATATCTAGACATTTTCCATGGCTTTCTTGATAATGATTTTAGTAATTATCAAGAAAACCATGGAAAATGTCTAGATATCAGCTCTTAATTAAATTAAATTAAAATCTTACTAGCTACTTTTGTTGTTATCATTATATTTGTCCAAACAAATGTACCGTTAGTTGTACCAGACATTAAAATGAACAAGAAAACAATGGTCTAATAATTTTTTACATGACTGTATATCATGACTTCATCTCCCATAATGCAACTTTTCAATCTTTTGTAGGGATGCACAATTGTTATTATCAAAAAACAACAATCCAATGCCAGGTACTACAGATTGAGACAAAAAGCTGATGCCAACCCAACAGGGTCATTCAACATGGGACAAGAGCTTAAAGTCACTGTTGCAAAATAAAGCTAATGTCAAGAAAAGTGCATTTTGGAACATAAAACAGCTCATTAAAACTACTTCGTCCATTCTGCCTATGCATAACACACACTGCAAGAAAGCCAACTTGTATTTTTTGGCCTAAAACAGTGATTTAAGTTGGTAAAACTTGGAAATATAAATTATTGACATTTAGGGCAATAATGTAAGTTAGCACAACAAAGGAAGCCAGTTGTCTGCTCAAAAACAAGTTGGTGAGTTGTTGTTACTTATATCTTTAAGTTGGGGTTCACAACAAGGGACAATAGTTCTGATAACTCTTATTTCTTTGTTGGGAAATTCGGTCATTAGCGAAAGCTAGCGGCTAACTGATGCTAGTGGCTAACTGATGCTAGCGGCTAACTGATGCTAGCGGCGCTGCTTGTTACAGCTACAAGAGTAGCCATTAGCGTATCAATGCTAACTCAAAATTGTGATCACAACATTAGCTGACATTTCATAGCGCCGTTACAATCGTGCCAGAGAAATTCAGAGTTGAGCAAACTCAAAAACAAAACTTAAAATATTTAGTTTAGTTTTCCAACTTAAAATTTTATCGAAGTTTGTTGCCTTGAAATTTTGAGTTTACCCAACTTCTCTTTTTTTGCAGTGTTCAGATTTATTTCCACATAGTTTGGAGAAATCAATGTGACATAAATATATATATATATGACATAAATAGTTTTCACATGCTGAATAGTACTCCCGGTAACAAGTAAAGCTCTCCATCTAAAACATCTGGTGCTACTCAGACAATTAAAGCGCTAGCATCCGGTCAGAACAATGCATCTCAAGAACCTCAGTACTTAGAGGAAACCCAAGAAATTAGCTTTATTTTCTCATTAAGCCTCATTCATTTTTAATATTGAGTGCTACTGTAGGAAGTGGCTGTGCTTGGTCCAGGACCATGAAGGTCTTTCTGCTCATGATATTGCTTCAATTATGGGTTTTAAAAAAATAAGAAGCAGGTTTTGTGTTAATATTCATCAGTGGGTTTTCTTCATGTACACAACCTGTCTGTCTTGTCTTCACTACTGTACATTTTGTTGTTATTTCATGGTTTCTTGTGTCGGGGGAAGAGGAGGAATGTGTTTTTCGCTGCAGGATCTTTCACAAGGACTTGTTTCTCTGAGCCTCTACTGGATTAAGGCTTGTGCTTCAGTTTGAGATGTTGGATACCCTGAGGAGGCACATTCACTTCCTAAACTGATTATTTAATAAACAAAAATGAAATGAAACGTCTCTTCTTTGTGGTAAATCTGAATGGTTTTGTAGATTTGGTAGATGTACAACCACAAAATGAAAATGTCTGGTCATACTTTGGAAAAAAGTTTAATATCTAGCATCTGACTTATTGCTCTTTGTTGCACGAGTAAAAGATGTAAAGAGAAAGTAATCACATAATAGTTTTATTCTAATGTCAGCATACCAACACACTGCAAAAAAAGCAAACTTGTATTTTTTGGCCTAAAACAAGTTGGTAAAACTTGGAAATATAAATTATTGACCTTTAGGGCAATAATTTAATTTAATTGTGTTGCTAGCGGCTAACTGACGCTAGCGGCTAACTTATGCTAGCGGCGCTGCTTGTTACAGCTACAAGAGTAGCCATTAGCGTATCAATGCTAACTCAAAATTGTGGTCACAACATTAGCTGACATCTCATAGCATCTCATAACAATTGTGTTGAGTTGACAAAAATCTGAATTCAGAGTTGAGCAAACTCAAAAACAAAACTTAAAATATTTAAATTGTCCAACTTGAAATTTAAGTGCAAAAATATTTACTCATTTCTGGTGTTTAGGACTCAAAGCCTTGCAAAGACAGCCATACTGAAGTAGGAACAACTGAGAAAACAAGAAATATTTAGACTTTCCTCCTCTGCTTTTGTATGTGTAACTTAAGAGTTTAATATTCTATATCTTAATATTATATTATATATAATATTACTTTAGCATATGCAGTTTGGTCCCTTTGGCGGTTTCTTCAGATACTGTTTGTAACACAAAATGCTGAGTATCAGTTTATAGCTAATAGATGCTGCTGTTTTAGAGCTGAGCCTACTATGATCCTCCTTTGTGCCAGTGTAACTATGAATAAGTCACTTCTCTTTAAAGTCATGTTTCCATGATGTGTGTGTTCTTTTTGTTGCCTAACCTCTGTGCATGTGAAGGTTAAATGGGAGGCGTTCATATCTCTCCCTCCCTTTGTTCCTGCTGCTGCTCTCTTTGTTTTTCCTCATGGGGCGTACAAAAGAGATCAGCAGTCTGTGCTGCTGATAAAAGAGACCAATTTTAAAAAGGAATTCTAGTTATTGCACATTGAACAGCAGCATTATTACAGCTCCAGAATAGGAGCTGCACAATGAGTTTTGCCAGCGTTACATTAAACACAGTAGTTCATAGTATTCAGAGGTCATTATGTAAATAAAGAAAACATTTACTTATCAGTTAAAATAGAAATGCAACTCTGTCTCCCTCTGCTGGATGTAAGGAGGTGCTGCACATGACTCCTGCCAGTTAAAGTTCAATCAGTTCATCTTCCATGTTTAAAGTCTTTTGTCATGTGTTCTAAAGTGTTTTTTGGACACAGGATTACTGAAGGGCCACAGGGCCAGGGGCCAAGGTTATTATAGTTAACTAAAACTAACGAAATAACGGAAACTAGAATTGAAAAAACATTTTCGTTAACTGAAATAAAAATAAAAACTAGAGTTTTAAAAAAAAACGATAACTAACTGAAACTGTATTGTGTGGTTACAAAACTAACTAAAACTAACTAAAATTATAGTGAAAATGTCCTTAGTTTTCGTTTTGGTCAACTTTTTTCATTCATAATTCAGTGTTTCTATTTGAACATGCAACACATGGTGAATATGTTTACTGAGACTGGGATGTTTACACTAGAACCAAAATACAAAACACCAGAACTGTAAGAGTTAATAACCTTATTGGGGCTGAGATGATAAACCAAAGGAAATAAAGGAAACATTTATTATGACCTCTTTGAATCTGGCACCCAACACATAGCCCATTACAAAAAAACTAAAACTAACACTAAAACTAATAAAAACTAAACTAAAACTAAGCATTTTCAAAAACTAAAAACTAAACTAAAACTAGCAAACTCACTCAAAAAACTAACTAAAACTAACTGAATTTGAAAACAAAAATTCACAATGAAATTAAAACTAAAACTAATGAAAAATCCAAAACTATTATAACCTTGCCAGGGGCCAGAAGTGGCAGGGGCCCACCTGATCTCCACCTACAAAGAGAGACTTCGAAGCAGGAATCAGGACTCAAAATGACCACAAAGAAATAAAGAAAAATAATCTTTTCTGTCTTTTGCGAGCCTATGGTTGTGCCCATCTTGTATTCCCTTTACATTAAGAATCACACAAGTATCTATAAATAAACAGGGTTAGGTCAGATACAGTAACTTTGAAATGTAGTTAGTCAGGCCTAGTTAATACAAATTACATGGCAATTATTTTTAATAACATGTCATCATTTTTCTTTCTTTTCCTGGCAGATCTGGGCTTCACCACCTAAAGAATCACCTCAAAAACCAATGAACCAATGGAAATTATTTTAAATTGTAATGCAACCAGTGGCGGTTCTACACAGGGGCCTCCAGGGGCCACTGCCCCTGTGAAGAAGCCTTTGGCCCCTGCTGTGGCCCCTGTGTCAAATTAATAATAAAATGGTCAATTTATAACGATGAACAATGGAACAATTCTAACCTTTTTTTTGTTCAAACAATATCTCATTGTACACAAAAGGAACCCAGAATGTTACATTGTATAATAGTTTAACTCTATGGAGTGTTATTGGGCTATTTTGTCCATTTTTTAATCCTTTTCATGTCTTTACATGTCTTTGTAAGTCATTTTGTGGCTTTTTTTTGGGTAATTTTGTGTCTGTTGTTGTGTCTTTTTTTGTCATTTTGTGTCTTTTTTGTCATTGGTGTCATTTATGTGTCTGTTTTCGTTATTTTGTGTCTTTATTTGGTCATTTTGTGTCTTTTTTTGTCATTTTTATGTCTTCTGTGGTTTTTTTGTTATTCTGTCTTCTCATTTTATGTCTTTTTTGGTCATTTTGTGTCTTTTTTTGTCATTTGTATGTCTTCTGTGGTTTTTTTGTTTTGGTTATTCTGTCTTCTCATTTTGTGTCTTTTTTGGTCATTTTATGTCTTCTGTGTTTTTTTTGTTTTGATATTCTGTCTTCTCATTTTGTGTCTTTTTTGGTCATTTTTTGTCTTTTTTGTCATTGGTGTCATTTATGTGTCTTTTTTGTGTCTGTTTTCGTTATTTTGTGTCTTTTTTTGGTCATTTTGTGTCTTTTTTGTCATTTTATGTCTTCTGTGGTTTTTTTTTTTGTTATTCTGTCTTCTCATTTTGTGTCTTTTTTGGTCATTTTGTGTCTTTTTTTGTCATTTTTATGTCTTCTGTGTTTTTTTTGGTTTTTTTTGGTTATTCTGTCTTCTCATTTTGTGTCTTTTTTGTCATTTTTATGTCTTCTGTGGTTTTTTTTGTTTTGTTATTCTGTCTTCTCATTTTGTGTCTTTTTTGGTCATTTTGTGTCATTTTGTGTCCCTCTGATTAAACACTGGCCCCTCCTTGGCCAGTTAGTCTAGAACCGCCACTGAATGCAACACTGGAAGCTTTTTGGGTTGCAGTTTTTTATATTTACCGTAAACTATGTTTTTGGGGTCGCATTGTAGCGTCTATTACGGTAAAGAGCTCCCAGGTGACGTTACTGTGGAGCCAGTCACGCCCATTCAGAAACACAGAGAGAGAGAGAGAGAGAGAGAGAGAGAGAGAGAGAGAGAGAGAGAGAGAGAGAGAGAGTGTGAAAGACATTGAACCCTTGACGTCTTGTACAACGGAGCAACAAACAAAACGGACTCAACTCAACTCAAAGTTATATTTGTTGAATTACCGGACGCCTTTTTATCGCTCGAGGACATTGTCTCGCGGTGAAGTTGGAGGATAAAAGGTGAGTGATGCGCGAGACAGAAACAAAGTGACAGTTTTCACTGCGTGATAATTACCGCAGTTATATTTAACACAAGCATATTTGAATAGGTGTGTGAAGTAAATAACTCGGTGTGTGTAACGTTTAAGAGCTGTGTTTTGTGGTAAAAGTGGCTGTTGAGGTTGCCACTTAGTTTCTTTTTGCAACTTTAAGATGCGTTCAGGTTCACTGTTTTACTCTTTGCTTTCCATTACGGATGGTGTTTTCCTGGCGTTCATTTTTTGGAGGTGGGGGCAAACAAACAAGCAAAAGAAAGACTGTGTGTGTGTGTGTGTGTCATCCAATTACCTCTTCACGCAGGTCTGAGCCAACGGTGTGTGTGTGCGTGAGAGAAAGACAGAAGCTTTCATTGAGAGACTTGAAAAGGTTTTCTCTCAACACAAACCTCTCACTTTGAATTAATTAAGTACTGGAAGATGAGCTTTGTGGGGGCTTAAGAGGTGTAGGATGTTGCCAGTATCTGTCAGCAGCTCATTATAGTGTGTGTGTGTGTGTGTGTGTGTGTGTGTGTGTGTGTTTGTCTTCATATAGTTGTGAGGACCAACCCATGGCAGAATACCAACATTGTGAGGACATTTGTAGTTGTGAGGACATTTTTTCCAGTCCTCAAAAAGAAAATGCTAGGATAGCCTCTAAAGGCCTTAATTAATCATCTGTATGAATTTCAGGGAAGGTCCTAACAGAGATGGTAAACCCTGAAATGTGTGTGTTGGGCTAGGGGAAGTGGTGGTCCTCACAACTATTAAAGACATGTATGTGTGTGTGTGTGTGTGTGTGTGTGTGTGTGTGTGTGTGTGTGTGTGTGTGTGTGTTCTTGTACTTCCTACATAGTGAGGACCAGAACACATTTTTAACCAACAGAGTGAGGACATTTTTGCAAAGTGAGGACATTTTGGCCGGTCCTCTCAAAAATGAGAGTTTAAAAAATTAACTGAGACTGTATTTTGTGATTACCAAAATAACTAAAACTATTCTTTCACATTTTATGTTGAACTAAATAACCAAAAAAGACACAAAATTACAAAAAAGGACACAAAATGAGAAGACAAATTGACCAAAAAACAGACAGAAGAAGACACAAAATGACCAAAAAGAAACAAAATAACTAAAAAAGACACATCAAAAGACACAAAATGACCAAAAAAGACACAAAATGACCAAAAAAGACACAAAATGACAAAAAAATGCACATAAATGAGCAAAATTGTTACGCTAAACACACAAGACACAAATAAAATCGAGTCACACTAGAATAAAAACCAGAGTTGATGACAGGACATGACCAAAAAAGACACAAATTGACCAAAAAAGACACAAAATGACCAAAAAGAAACAAAATAACTAAAAAAGACACATCAAAAGACACAAAATGACCAAAAAAGACACAAAATGACTAAAAAATGCACATAAATGAGCAAAATGTTTATGCTAAACACACAAGACACAAATAAAATAGAGACTAAAATTATAGTGAAAATGTCCTTCGTTTTTTGTCTTTGTCAACTTTTTTCATACATAATGAAGATGGATCAGACAAAGGAAATAAAGGCAAAATTTACTGTGACCTCTTTTAATCTCCCACCCAACAAATACCCCATTACAAAACACTACAACTAATAAAAACTCAACTAAAACTAAAGCATTTCAAAAACATAAATACTAAACTAAAACTGGCAAACTGACTCTAAAAACTAATTAAAACTAATTGAATTTGAAAACAAAAAAATCACAATGAAAATAAAACTAAAGCTAATGAAAAATCCAAAACTAGTATAACTTTTCAAGGGAATTCACTATTACAATGAGGGTCCTCACAAAGATAGAAGTACAAGAATGTGTGTGTGTGTGTGTGTGTGTGTGTGTGCATTAACCACACAGGAGATCAGAGGTGGAGGGAAAAGTCCTTGTTTTTGAGCCTGTTGTTGGTTGAAACAAAGACATCAGCTGATGTGATGGGAGAGAGATTTCTGCGAGTTCTGGTTAAAAAAGTCCCGCTTTTCTATTGAAGGTCAGTGAAGGCATCATAACATGGTTTCAGTCAGGATGTGGCTGGCAGTTAAACGTGAGGTACCCGTCTCTTTTTCAGATATGAACACAGATTAGCTTAGCCTGAACTAGGTTGTTGTTGTTGCATACCTGCATGCATATTACTGCAGGATTTAGCTTGTTCAGGGTCGACAACAACTTCTTTTTATTTTTTTTCAACAATATTTTATTGTCTGTTCTATTATCGAGTTTTGTCGACAACATCGACGAATCTTTGCAGCCTGTTGCAGTCTTTTTTTGGTCATTTTGTGTCTTTTTTTAGTCATTTTGTGTCTTTTTTGGGTAATTTTGTGTCTTTTTTTGGTCATTTTGTGTCTTTTTGGGTCATTTTGGTCATTTTGTTTCCTTTTTTTGGTCATTTTGTGTCTTTTTTTGTCATTTTGTGTCTTTTTTTGTCATTTTATGTCTTTTTTGGGTAATTTTGTGTCTTTTTTGGGTAATTTTGTGTCTTTTTTTGGTCTTTTTGGGTCATTTTGGTCATTTTGTTTCCTTTTTTTGGTCATTTTGTGTCTTTTTTTGGTCATTTTGTGTCTTTTTTTGGGTCATTTTGTGTCTTTTTTTGGTCATTTTGTGTCTTTTTTTGGGTCATTTTGTGTCTTTTTGGGTCATTTTGGTCATTTTGTTTCCTGTTTTTGGTCATTTTGTGTCTTTTTTTGGTCATTTTGAGTCTTTTTGGTCATTTTGTGTCTTTTTTTGGTCATTTTGTTTCCTTTTTTTGGTCATTTTGTGGTCAATTTGTGTCTTTTTTTTTTTTCAACAATATTTTATTGTCATAACAATGGACGGTGTACAGTTATGGATGTACCGTTATGGATATATAGACATTTTTGTAGTTTACAGTATTCCAACCGCCCTTCGCCCCACCCTATTATAAATCTAAATCTAAACTAAATCTATTATTTAGTAGAAGCGTTGACACTTCTGTTGAATTTCCAGAAAAACTTCAGGTTTTAGGGGCTGATTTTAAAATCGCCCAGAGGTTTTACAGGCGTTTCAGGCCTCAATGGGTTAATACATAGATTACATAAAATAAAAAATATTAAGATAAAAGGACAGTTCAGCAAACAGACATTAGGTAATACAATAAAATAGAAATAAAATAAATAAATTAAGAGCGACAAGAACTTCTGTCACTTCAAGGCTTCTTTTAGAAACTGAGTCAACTCTGAGGTTTTATTAATATTACAGTATGTACACAGAGGATGGCCTTGGTCCCTGTTCATTGTCATTGCACTATTCTTCCCATTCACACAAATTACTTCTCAAGCATGGGCAACATTTCCCAATCAGTAAGTGGAGTTTGGTGAATGATTTTTAACCATTTAGGAGCACAACAAGCAAAGATGTCTTAATGGAGAAAACCATGAAAGAGGGCATGATTGCCTTCAGAATCAGTCCCATACTGAGCCCAGATTCCATACGACATGCTAACTGAATGCTAACTGAACACTTTTATACTAAATCATAGTGGAGTCGGACTGATGTGGTGGTTTTTGTGACCGATACTGATACTGGGACAAATTCACAGATGGCAGCCAATTAGGGATGAGAGTAATTAATCGATGATCGATTAATGGTTGTAAAGAAGTTGGTTGATCACGTGGAATTTTCAATCGATCTGTGTATTTTTTTATTTTATCTATGACTGCGTATCTGTACTCACTGAACTGAAACAAGGCCGAGCTGTGAATTCACATTCCCATCTGGATCCATTGTGGAACGAAGTTGATAGAGACGGTAGTGCTGTAGCAGCAGCAGCAGTATGTCACAATAAGAGACCACACTGGAGAGTGAATTCAAAACAATGATGTAGGAAGAACTGTAGAGATTCTACATGCTCAACCAGTTGTTCTGCAACATAATTTGATTACTGTCGAACTCAAGTGGGAGGCGTGTTTCCCCAGTTAAACCGAGTGTTGGTCACACAAATAACTACGTCACATATTTTCCATCTTGGCAGCTCCACCAACAGAGCCGGATCACTTGGTCCAGTTTAAAACGACTGAAGAGTCTGAAAGAGACTATTGTCTTCTTCTCACCAACTGCAACGAAAGAGCAGCTGACTCCAAGTCATATAAATAATATAATAATAATATAATAATAACTAGAAAATTTTCTCTGGGGAAATTTTGAAAGGGCCACGGGGGCTACTGCCGGTGTGTGTACACTATGATGAGATTCTTCAGAGATTTCAAACTATGCCCTTTAACCTCAAAGTGTGTGTGTGTGTGTGTGTGTGCGTGCGTGCGTGCGTGTGTTTGAAGCATATGTATGCATGTGTGAGGAGTGTGCGTGCTTACGTGCATGTGTGTGTGTGTGTATCTGTAACTGTAATCACATCAAAGATCAAAGCAATCAACAGAATTAACTGACACCTGTTCCGGCACAGAGACAGCAGAGGTGGACAGACTGGAATTTCTGGCCTCGAACAGAAAGCATTTTTGGCAAAACCATAATACCTATCATTGATCCGACTTCACTTTGAGCGTCCTGAGTTCTTCCTGAACGTCTACATATGTTTTTTTTTTAAAGAAAAATGAAAAAATAGCTTTGTTAGAGCGATCTAAAAAACTTTTTTTTTTTTCACTTTTTCCGAAATCTTCCTGCGTTTTTAATATGGGAGCCAATGAGACTGTTGGTGGTGTTGGTGGATCATCTGTGCGTCCTACGCCCAAACTATAACTCTGACAGCTTTACCAGAGGATTGTGAGGGAGAAGACTAATTTTCCTACGTTTCTATGTATAAATTATTTCTGTAGAGTGGAATTTGCGGCCTGGAGCGCAGTTTTCAAATTTATTTTTTGACAGTTTTTTCTCTCCCTCTACACTCTGGCGATGATGTCACACACTGTGACACGAACATTCCGTGCAATACACACCCATTATAATCTCAGAATTTCTCCAAAAATGATCATGGTCATTGAACAGGGATTGATAAAAAACTATATGACCTATCGAAACGTGGATTAATACACCGATACACAAGACTTGTGTCTACTGTTTAAAGTTTAAATGGAGTCTCTAGGTGAAATTATGCCGGAGAAGTAGACGTTTAAAAATCTCCAATTATTGTTCTTTTTCGCTCATTTTTTGTCGGCCGTCCCATTCATTTCAATGCAAAATTTTGAGCAGTTTTTCGCGACGTATTCTGTAGAGAAAAGTAATAGCACACCGATCCTGATCAAACCGCACGTTTTGATATATAATTTGTCCTGCAACTCTTCAAGTTGTAGGACTAGTAGCGGGACGAAATGTGTCCGGAAGAGGAAGAAGAAGAAATCCACAGTATAACAGTAGTGCTAGGTGCGATTGCCCCGAGGCCCTAATTATACGTGATGGCATTTGGTGTAGTATTGGCATTTTGTCCTGACGGGTGAAGCAGCAATGTGAGTAAAAGTATTGCATTATTATATCTCATCCACATGACACTGCAAAAGTCAAATAAAGTCTTGGTTTCATTACCAGGCCAAAGGTAGCAATCTGCAGAGCAACATCTTCACATTGGTCAACTGCACCATAAATCTCTGTTGTCCATTGTGCTGTTAACTGAGCTGTTAGGCCACTTTAAAGACACACTCTGGTTTTTATGGTCGTGGCTTTTACAGCCATCTAGTCGGGGGTGGGGCTTGTTGTGAAGGCCGTACATGTTGTTGTGCAATATGATGTGCTGTAATAGTCCCATGTGAGCTCTGGCTGTGGGCAATAAAGCAATTATAATGAGGGAGAGAGAGACAGAGAGAGAGAGAGAGAGAGAGAGAGAGATTGAAAAAAGAAGCTTGAGCATAAATAAGTGAAGAGGGAGCAAAGAGATTCAAGAGGGGGCAGTAGGTCAGCGGCTGTTGAAAAAACCCTCCATGAGCAGGTCTGTGAACGCATCACTTCAATAAGTGATTGTTGAACGCTTCAATCAAAAGAGGAAAGAGGAAATAATCTGCTGCTGGAACAACCTCCGCTCTCCAGTGAACGCTTTACGCCACATTTCTGAACCTGGCTGCTGGAATTTTGCTCCCATGTTGGCCAGTGTAGAGCAGCTGTTCTCAACCTTGGGGTCGGGACCCCAATTGGGGTCGCGAGATGATTTCTGGGGGTCGCCAAATCATTTTGGAAGTCAGCTCTGTCTCCACTGTGTTAAAGTGTTCATGTGTTAAAGTCTTTTTGGTCATTTAATGTCTTTTTTGGTCATTTTGTTTCCTTTTTTGGTCATTTTGTTTCCTTTTTTTGGTTATTTTGTCTTTTTTTTTGTCATTTTGTGTCTTTTTTTTGGCCATTTTGTTTCTTTTTTGGGTAATTTTGTGTCTTTTTTGGTCAATTTGTGTCTTTTTTTGGTCATTTTGTGTCTTTTTTTGTCATTTTGTGTCTTTTTTGTCATTTTTGTGTTTTTTTTTGGTCATTTTGTTTCTTTTTTGGGCAATTTTGTGTCTTTTTTTTGTCATTTTGTGTCTTTTTTGGTCATTTCGTGTCTTTTTTGGGTAATTTGTGTCTTTTTTGGCCATTTTGTTTCTTTTTTGGGTAATTTTGTGTCTTTTTTGGTCATTTTGTGTCTTTTTTTGTCATTTTGTGTCTTTTTTTTGGTCATTTTGTTTCTTTTTTGGGTAATCGTTTTTTGTATCGTGACTTTACTGTTTAATGGCAAAGCTTGGCACAGTGAAAAAAAGACTGATGTTAACGGCAGTTTCCAGAGATAAAACAAGAAGATAAAACGGGAGCAGAGGGAGTGTGTGATGTTGTTGTGGCTGATTAGTGTGTGTGTGGATACACACATTACCTGGTTTACCTCGGGGCAAAATTCCACCCAGTCACACTGAAATATGGCTGGAATGGTGTGTGGTGGCTTTTCTGTTCTTATCTCCACATCACTCAAGCTGCTTATATTTTTGGAAACAGGTCTGAAGGGAGAGCATGAGACAGGGTGGTACTTTGTGCTGTGTGAGATGATTAAGTGATAATCTTTTAAACTTTGCATGCTCTACATGTTCGTGAGTAACTCTCTAAGTTACCCGCTATGGAAATGAGCTTCAGCAGCAACACTGAGCTCTCACCAACATCATCAACGTCACGGCTGCCTATAGCCTTTCTTTGGATATGGGTGGTTGACATGAACTCAAATTCAAAGTGAAAAAAAGAATAATTCAAAAATAAATGTCAAATGACATACACATATTATTAACTTTTTGGTGTGGTAGTCCTAAAATGTGTCCACCGGTGCAACAAAATAAAGAATGTCATTATTTAATTCAGAGAATGTTGGACAGATAAGATAGATAAGCCCAAGGCATATTAGTTATGAATATTTTTTATCAATTTACATTATTTTCAATGATCAATCAATGTAAATTGATAAAAAAATATTCAGATCAATGCTTAAACTGCGTTGTACCAAAGGACTACCTTAAGACGACCAGTTCCAACACTGCACGGAAATAGTAATATTATGAAAATATTTGAGACAGAAGTGATCTTGTGTCCAGAGATTCTTCTGTCCTTCCTGATTCTGGAAGGACCCCTCTCAGTAATGGGGTGGTCACATTAATGCCTGTTTTATATATCGACATAATGGCGTTGCTCCAGGAGGACACCAGTTTTGCAGACAAAACCCCCAATTGGGGTCGCGAGATGATTTCTGGGGGTCGCCAAATCATTTAGGAAGTCAGCTCTGTCTCCACTGTGTTAAAGTGTTCATGTGTTAATGTGTTTTTGGTCACTTAATGTCTTTTTTGGTCATTTTCTGTATTTTTTTTGTCATTTTGTGTCTTTTTTGGTCATTTTCTGGTCATTTTCTGTCTTTTTTTGGTCATTTTCTGTCATTTTTTGTCATTTTGTGTCTTCTTTTGATCATTTTCTGTCTTTTTTTGATCATTTTGTGGTCAATTTGTGTCTTTTTTGGTCATTTTGTTTCTTTTTTGGGTGATCTGAACTGTGTGTGTGAGATTGTGTTCAGTGAGTGGGGGTCACGGACAACATGCATGTTAAATTGGGGGTCGCGACTCAAAAAGGTTGAGAACTACTGATCTAGAGTAGCATCTCTTTTTGGAGCAGAACTCCCCGGGAGCTCACCTGTAGGAGTTTATTATGATCAGAGGTGTAATATTACTCTGTTCTGCACAGTAAACATGTAATGAAGTAGAAATGAGCCAGAGCGCAGGACACACAAGATCAGGTTTCATTGTTTGTAACAGGGATTGTTCGGGGCTCGCTGCATTTGTTTGCCATCCTGTGTTTTAGATCACGCAGACTCCACATGAGAATACATTAATGCAGTAGTTCTCAACCTTTTTGAGTCGCGACCCCCAATTTAACATGCATGTTGTCCGCAACCCCCACTCACTGAACACAATCTCACACGCACAGTTCAGATCACCAAAAAAAGAAACAAAATGACCAAAAAAGGAAACAAAATAACCAAAAAAGACACAAAATGACCCAAAAAAGAAACAAAATGACCAAAAAAAGACACAAAATAACCAAAAAAAAGACACAAAATGACCAAAAAAGGAAACAAAATAACCAAAAAAGACACAAAATGACCAAAACAATACACAAAATGACGCAGAAAAGAAACAAAATGACCAAAAAAGACAAAATGACTTAAAAAGACACAAAATGACCCAAAAAAGAAACAAAATTACCAAAAAAAGACACAAAATGATCAAAGAAAGACACAAAAAGACCAAAAAAAGACACAAAAGACCAAAAAAAGACACAAAATGACCAAAAAAGACACAAAATTACCCAAAAAAGAAACAAAATGACCAAAAAAAGAAACAAAATGGCCAAAAAAAACACAAAATGACCAAAAAAAGACACAAAATAACCAAAAAAAGACACAAAATAACCAAAAAAGACACAAAATGATCAAAGAAAGACACAAAAAGACCAAAAAAGACACAAAATGACCAAAAAAAGACACAAAATGATCAAAGAAAGACACAAAAAGACCAAAAAAAGACACAAAATGACAAAGAAAAGACACAAAATGACCAAAAAAAGACATTAAGTGACCAAAAAGACTAAAACACATTAACACATGAACACTTTAACACAGTGGAGACAGAGCTGACTTCCAGGGTCCAAGGTTGAGAATAGCTGGTTTAATGAACTTCTGCACTCTATTTTAAATGCAATAATCCAATCCATTTGTTCACACACAGTCTTCAAAGTCATGGATCTCTTTGGCTGTTATTTCCTTGTGTCTCCCTCCCCCCATTGGATTATTTTAACTGTTTCCTTTAAACCTCCCAAGAGAGTAAAACTTTATCTCTTCTGCTCAACCACATTTTTTTTCTTTAGCTGTCATTTTTGCATCGTTTATTTCAGTATCTGTCACTCTTCCCACTTCTCCCCAAGGTCTACAGATATAACCCAGAGGACAAGATATATCAGGATATATCAGGATATATCAGGACCCTGTGGGAACTCATGGTCGCCACATTTTTCTTGTATTTTATACCAGTAGTTCTCAACCTTTTTGAGTCGCGACCTTTTTGGTCAATTTGTGTCTTTTTTGGTCATTTTGTGTCTTTTTTTGGTCATTTTGTGTCTTTTTTGGTAAATTTGTGTCTTTTTTGGTAAATTTGTGTCTTTTTTGGTCATTTTGTGTCTTTTTTTGGTCATTTTGGGTCTTTTTTGATCATTTGTGGTCAATTTTTGTCATTTTTGGTCATTTCATGTCTTTTTTTTGGGTCATTTTGTGTCTTTTCTTAGTCATTTTGTGTCTTTTTTGGGTCATTTTGGGTCTTTTTTGATCATTTGTGGTCAATTTTTGTCTTTTTTGGTCATTTCATGTCTTTTTTTTTGGTCATTTTGTGTCTTTTTTGGTCATTTTGGGTCTTTTTTGATAATTTTATGGTCAATTTTTGTCTTTTTTGGTCATTTTGTGTCTTTTCTTTGTCATTTTGTGTCTTTTGTCATTTTGTGTCTTCTTTTGTCATTTTGTGTCTTCTTTTGTCATTTTGTGTCTTTTTTTAGTCATTTTGTCTTTTTTTGGTCATTTTGTTTCTTTTCTGTTTGTTTAATGATGAGTCAGCAGTGCACTGGAATCTTAGGGGGGCACAGATTTATTTGGCATGGAATTACCCACCGGTCATGAGTTTGTTTTCATAAATACTCCTAATAATATAATAATAATAGCTCCTGGTGTTCTTCACCACTGATGAAAGAAGCAATTAATCGGAATAAACAGGCAAACCAACTTTTAAAGGTTGTTTGGTTTGGAGGACGTGTATGGAGGAGTGTTTATTCAGCGTTCATAAGGTTTGTATGAACGTGTTGTAACACTAGCTGGTGTTAGGGCTCAGTGGGGAGAGGTCATTGAGCCTGTAGTCTGATTCCCACACAGAGATAGAAAGGTTTCCCAACACACACTGTTTCCAACATTTAAAGGAACACAGACTTCAAATTGATTGTTGGGCTATGAGGGTTAAACACTTAAACCAACAACTTCTTGTTTCTCTTCTACTCACATACAGCATGAATAACGCTGAATTGTTTTCCAGAATTGTTTGAGGAAGAGTTGCTGGTTGAACTGCTGTTTGTGTTTTGGTTATACACTCACCGGACATTTTACGAGCTAGCAAGGTGTACCTAATAAAGTATAATTTTGTGTCTTTTTTGGTAATTTGGTTTCCTTTTTTTTGGTAATTTTGTGTCGTTTTTTTGTCATTTTGTGTCTTTTTTGGTCATTTTGTGTCTTTTTTGGTCATTTTGTGTCTTTTTTGGTCATTTTGTTTCCTTTTTTTTGGTAATTTTGTGTCGTTTTTTTGTCATTTTGTTTCTTTTTTGGTCAATTTGTGTCTTTTTTGGGTCATTTTGTGTCTTTTTTGGTAATTTTGTGTCTTTTTTGGTCAATTTGTGTCTTTTTTTGGTCATTTTGTTTCCTTTTTTAGGTCATTTTGTTTCTTTTTTGTATGATCTGGGGTCACGGACAACATGCATGTTAAATTGGGGGTCGCGACTCAAAAAGGTTGAGAACTACTGCATTAAATCACCTTTCTTCCCCATTCTGATGCTCTCTTTGATCTTCAGCAGCTCGTCTTCACCATCCCTACAGGCCTAAATGCATTGAGGTGCTGCCATGTGATTGGCTGATCAGATATTTGCATTAACAAGCTGTTGAACAGGTGTACCTAAAAAAGTGGCCAACTTCACTCCCGCCAACACAGTGAGACTGTAACAGGTCACTTTGACCCAGACACATAATAGAAAAGGCCATGATTTCACAACCTACCACCAATGTAGAGAATATACCTGAGAAGGTTGTTTGAACATGTTGTAATTCAGTAAAGCAAGTTGTGAAAGTAAAAGGTTAAAATGACACACAGAGTTTTACACGTCTGCATTTTACTCCTCTGTAGTTAAGAAAAGACTGTAAATAGCATCAGTTTTCCCATTCAAACTCCAGTTGGGGGCATTAGTATCTTGTCTCATTTATGTCCGGCTCATTGCTGAGGGAAGAGAACAGCTATTGTGATTTCGAACCAGTCAGCTGGTCCAGAGCCTGATGGAAGCTCTGTTGTTGCTGCTGCTGTAACAGGGACACTATTGACTAACAAATGAAGGGAATATCGCCTCATCTTCTCTCTGTCTCATTCTGTTTCTACACCTAAACTCTCTGTTTGTGTCACTCTTCACTCATTGCAGTGTGTTGTCGTTCAGGTCAGTTACTATAGGTTTACTTCCATCTACCTGTTTATATGAGTATTTTTAATTTCTGCGTAAATAAACCTGATTGAAAAAGCAGAAGATTCAAAAAAAATGTTTGCAAGTTTTTATGCTTGGCTGAGGTTTATAAGTTGGTGTGTTGATATTCAGTGTTCACTGAATAGTCTAGACGGATTTCAGAATAAAGGCCTCCTATAAGAAGTGAGGAGCATTTATGGGTACAAGTCAGGAACCGACCTACTTTACTTATTTCAAGGGTGCTGAGTCCAAAAAAAAATGGTTCCCAAGCGAAATTTTGAGTTTTTGACCTTCTAATTTGTATCAAATAGCCACCAAATTGCCCATCTTGCTCAGTCGTTGGACCATTTCCCCTTAGTTTTTTTGTAAGTAGGCAATCAAAGATGAGGATATTAAGTTTCTGGATCTATAGTCTAGGGTCAGAGCAAGAATATAGTGGAGGCTCAGTGTCTTTTTTATGTATATATATATATGCAAAATACCAACTGGAACATTTAAAAGTAATATTGATTGAATATTTATGTCGGCCTTAAAAAATGACACAAATAATGCTTAATTTCACCTTAAAAGTTGATATTTTGCATATATATATATATATAAAAGACACTGAGCCTCCACTATATTCTTGCTCTGACCCAAGACTATAGATCTAGAAACTTAATTTCCTCATCTTTGATTGTCTACTTACAAAAAAACTAAGGGGAAATGGTCCAACGACTGAGCAAGATGGACAATTTGGCCGCCATTTTGATATGCAAATGAGAAGGTCAAAAACTCAAAATTTCGTTTGGGAACCATTTTTTTTGGATTCAGCACCCTTGAAATAAGTAAAGTAGGCCGGTTTCTGACTTGTACCCATAAATGCTCCTCACTTTCACTTTTTGGACATTCCGTCTAGACTAGAAGGTTGAACTCTGCTGAACAGATGAAGAATTGTTGCACATTGGAGGTGGGGCCCCGTTCATTCCTATGAAGTCGGGCATAAAGCTGGAAAAGTTGGCTTTTTCCTGCATGAAAATACCCAGAGCTTCATACTGTACTGTCTAGTTGTCATGCAGAATATTTTCATGCAGATTTTCCATTTTTCTGTGCCACATTTCACATTACACTGGTGTGAAACGGCTTTAAATTTACAGTTTCTTGCTGAATTCTCTGATATTACTGAAGCAGAAGTAAATGTCGCCAGTTACTGAAATTTGAAAACTTCCAACACTTGATATTAATTGCATTAAAGTATAATAAATGATGAAATGACATCATAAGCAGGCCAGAAGAGGCAGTTTTCTGGTAATAGTCTGGTCCAGTGGTCTCAGAACACTTTGCCTCATAGTGTCTGCTTCTCTGATGGAGTGAACACAGAGCTGTAATGGATCTGTTCCAGTTCAGCCCAGACACATTTTAATGATGTAATGCAGTGTGATATGCTGATAGAAGCCTTCCTCCCAGTAGTGAGTGATGGCGACCACAGAGAAACACAAACATCTTCCATTAAGTGGATCTATTGAGCCGTATCTAGTAATGTGGTGTGACCGTGTTTGCAAAGGACCTTTTTCAGGATCTATTATTCTCACCAGATAGATTTTTTTCCTTCCAGTATCATATTTCTCATCACAAGGAAAGAAAAAAGCAAAGTAAAGAGAAAGAAAAGAAGCCTTTTGTTCCGTTCCAGGAAGCATGTCAGGGGTTTTTCTTCTTCTTTCAGTTTGTTGTTGCATGTCTAGTTTTTGTGGAATGAAATACACTCGATGTGAAGTAGAGGTGGGGGAAAAAATCGATACAGCATGGAATAACAATATTTTGCGTGGCAATATTGTATCGATTCATGGCCGGCAAGTATTGATATTTAGCGTTCCGATGATATTTTAGCCATATTTTTTTTCCGGAGGCTGTAGCGGGCTCACTTTTAGGAATATACTATAGATACTACGGGTGCACCGATTGCAATTTTCTGGCTGATCACCGATTTTTAAAAAGCCTGACCTGCCGATTCCGATTTTGTCCGATACCGATTTTTTTATAACTCTGAACTAACTGAACCTTCAATGTTTGAATCTTATTTTATTGAAAACAATAACACAGCAGTATTTTTCTTTAACAAATAAAGGAAATCACAATGTCTGAGGTAGTTAATAAAATACTGAACTTAAAATAAATAGCAACAATTTACAGGACAAAACAAAAAAACTGCAACCATAAATAAAGTGGTTTTTGTTCTGTACAACATACTGACAACTAGGGAGGGCATCAATTTTCGAATATTCAAATTCATTAAATCATAAAAAATCGAATAGTTCATCATATCTGGAAGGAAAAAAAGTTGTATTACTGGTGCCTTCCACACGGGGGCAGCGTAGCATTTGATGATACAGTGTGGCGGCTAGATGCCAAACTGTAGAAGAAGAAACAAACTGTAGAAGAAGAAACAAACTGTAGAAGAAGAAACAAACTGTAGAAGAAGAAACAAACAGGGGAGAGGGTTTTCCACGGCAGTCTATGGGCGGGACAAACAGAGATCGCTAAGTGAACACCTGCGCAGCAGCACATACACACTGTACTGCGACAGAGCTAACTGTAGCTAATTGTAGCTAACTGCCGCTAACAGCGGCTCTTCTTAACGAGCCGGCCTCCGGCCTATTATCTAGGTAGATAAGATCGGTTTGACGTAAAGGAATCGGCCGATCGCCGATCCCGCAAATTTAAGGAAATCGGCGCCGATCGATCGTTTCTTCCCTACCGCAAAGTATTGATATTTAGCGTTCCGATGGCCGGCGGGCCGGCAGTATTTTAGCTATATTTTTTTTTCGGAGGCTATAGCGGGCTCACTTTTAGGAATATACTATAGATACTGGTATCATATGAAACTAGAAGTTCTAAAGAATCTATAGTGAAGCTTAATAAAATGCTGCAGTTGTTGTCGTCCAACATGTTTGATATCAGTTCAGTTTGACTGAATACTTTGTTGGTCAGTCTGTGGGTTTGACTCTCATTGTGGAGAAATAAAAAGACTGAAGTGAGATGAATAGACTGAGAATTTACTCTTATTTGACAAAACAATTCTTGTAGTTAAACAATTCTTGTAGTTAAACAGTTAAATTGCATTTATTTATTGCTTTTGAAAGATGCTACAATGATGAGAAGATTGTATTATTAGGGGTTTTAAGAGAGGCCCAGATATATAACACCCTCAGCAGCTAAATCACTTCCTTCTCTGGTGACTGCACAGGATGACATGAGGTGCTTCCTTTTTCCTGCTGGATGCAGGAAGGAAGTGGAGGTGGTCAGGTTTGGTTGTGACACCCTGAGGAGAGGGAGGGACTGTCTGACTGAGGGAAACAGGGAGAGAAGTGAACCATGGCAAAGATATCAGATCATGATTGTTGCATCTGACTGATCTTAAAATATGGTGGACTAAGAACATTATCAACAAGGAAAGGTATAATCCAACAAACTCATCAACTGGCAAGTCTTAATAGCACAGTGTCTCTTAAAATAAGCCACCATACAAACTGGATAAAAGAAAGACGTGCTAATTAACAGCTATTATACATTTCAGCCTTAAGACAAAACGTTGGTTTGAGTCCTGAAGAGCTTCGTCTCTTTGTGTTCGCGCCATCAGGAATTATTTAGCTTTCTTTCAAGTCAGCTGAAGGAAGTTTAATTTCCATGAACTCAAAGGTTAATAACAGAACGAGGGGAAAATATATAGTTTGATCAAAGGCCGTGCTCCCCACTTCTTAACCGAAAGCACCCGTATGAATAAATTATCCATTACTCTGTTTGATTTTTACGTATGAAATGAATCATCCTCATCTAGACACTTAAAATGCTTAAATCAAGCACTCAAAGCCCCTAAAACTCCTTTTAACCCATAAGAACCCAGACCCAGTTATCCATAAAGGAAAGTTATGGGGGATATATCACAGATCATTGTGGTTTTTTTTAAGTAATTTAGTTTTTTTTCTGTCATTTTGTGTCTTTTTTTAAGTAATTTAGTTTTTTCTGTCATTTTGTGTCTTTTTAAAGTAATTTTGTGTCTTTTTTAAGTAATTTGGTTTTTTTCTCTCATTTTGTGTCTTTTTTAAGAAATTTTGTGTCTTTTTTAAGTAATTTAGTTTCTTTCTGTCATTTTGTGTCTTTTTTTAGTAATTATGTGTCTTTTTTTAAGTAATTTAGTTTCTTTCTGTCATTTTGTGTCTTTTTTTAGTAATTATGTCTTTTTTTAAGTAATTCAGTTTTTTTCTGTCATTTTGTGTCTTTTTTAAGTAATTTCGGGTTTTTTTCTTGCATTTTGTGTCTTTTTTAAGTAATTTACTTTCTGTCATTTACTTTTTGGTCATTTTGATACTGCCTCCAGCGGCCCCCAGGTAATTTGAGTTTGAGACCCTGTACTAGAATATTTAAAGTGTTTGTTACATGGGTGTCACCGTGGGTTCTTATGGGTTAAATAAGCAAAATTTAAGGATAATGATCAGAAAAAAATTCTTGCTCATTCTCTTATTTGAATGTAACACTTATGAGCAAATCAGTGAAAATACAAAAACCAAATGGAGAAATTCCCCATGCGTAATATCCAAAACAGTTCTGCTTTGGGCGGAAGCAGCAGTTTCATATCCTGTTCTGTTGTTGTTGGTTTTTTTTTATCAGATAATATAATGAGAAACTATGTGAGAAAAGTTTGGCGATTATTATTATTTTGGCTAGGGTAGAATGACAGAGAAAATGATTGATGACTAAATAAATATACTACATTTAAAAGTAAATTTAGTTTTTTAATCTATATTTGGATCATTTGAAAAAAAAATCCTGAACAAATCCTGTAAAATGTATATAAAAGCAGAATGTTTTTCAGTTTAACCCTTTATAGAGCACTCCTGGAAATTGAAAATATCAACCCTGAAGTGTTATTGGAGGATATTACAAGACTTTTTGCAAAATGTTTCATTTTTATATTGCAAATCGAGGTCAATTGAGTCATTATTATTATTATATTTATTATAGTCTCTTTCCCACAGCAACCATAAATAGACAATAACACATCATTTGCATCTTTTACCTTTAAACTATTTATTATATTTTTAGGCTACTTATTACATATGCGTAATGTCTGAATGTCTTTTTTAAAGCACCTTGTCAGCTAATGTTGTGACCACAATTTTGAGTTAGCATTGATACGCTAATGGCTACTCTTGTAGCTGTAACAAGCAGCGCAGCTAGCATCAGTTAGCCGGTAGCATCAGTTAGCCGCTAGCATCAGTTAGCCGCTAGCTTTCGCTAATGACCGAATTTCCCAACAAAGAAATAAGAGTTATCAGAACTATTGTCCCTTGTTGTGAACCCCAACTTAAAGATATAAGTAACAACAACTCACCAACTTGTTTTTGAGCAGACAACTGGCTTCCTTTGTTGTGCTAACTTACATTATTGCCCTAAATGTCAATAATTTATATTTCCAAGTTTTACCAAATTAAATCACTGTTTTAGGCCAAAAAAATACAAGTTGGCTTTTTTGCAGTGTAACAGGAGGATTAATAAGAAACTATATGAAAGCAACAATAAAGTCTGTTTGCTTTTGACTCCAAAAAAAGGGGAAAAAAGGTGCTGACAATTGAGGATTGAGGCTCTAACAAAAGCTATAAAAAACCACTACAGTAATCTTAAAATCAGCAGAAGTGGTGACTTAATCTGCCGTGAAAGTCCTGTATGGCGTGTTCTATAATCTGGAGCCCTGAGGCAACCTCAAGAGCAGGTCATAGTTAGTTTTAGTGCCAACACATCACAGTCACAGAAACTCTTCAGTTGATTTAACCCATTAAGGCCTAAAGCGCCTGGAAAACCTCTGGGTGATTTTCAAATGACACTTTTCATGGTACTCAACGACGCATAAAGTAATATAAGACATAAACAGTCATGATTTTTTTACATCATCATCACAATCAATTAGCCTATTATTATTATTAATATTAATATATTATTATTAATAATATTATTATTATCTCCAGATGGCCACAAATCTGTGTGAAAATATGTCGTCTAAAAACATATTCCTCATCCATAAATGCCGGTCGATTGGTTCCGAGGGTTCAAAGTCGGATCAGCAATAAAATCATCAGTGCTGTTTTCATCAGATCTCTTCCGTCACTTCCTGCTGAGCTCCTCCGCTATAGTCGTCTTCCTCCATGGTTAAAGTTCTGGAAAAGTCCCATGATGCATTGCGACACTCCCGCATGTATTCTGATCATGATTCTGATGCATTTCATTGGCCAAGAGACCGAAAATAGGTGGAAAAAAATACAAATACTAAAAAAAGACATATCCGCTGTCCTGGCCTTAATGGTAGAAATGCGATAATGCTTTCCCGGCATGAATGGGTTAACAGTGGAAAGAGCTGGATCCCAGTTATCTGGAAGTGTACATGCAATCAGACATGTTCCTCATGCAAACCAGTCCAGGGGGAGGAGATGCTGCTGGTGTGAACCTCAGCGTGTATATTCAGCCTGTATGAATGTGTGCTGATTGAAATAAAGCAGATAACTGTATTGACGCACATCCAAGTGTGAGTCATCAAATTGCAGGATCAGGACCGTCTCTTTTTGTCACACACGCTTACAACATTTGGCCTTGCAGAGGCAAACACATGACCACACACACTCACGCCCACGCTGCCTTCCAGGCGCACAAAGAGCTCCGTATAATAGGCCGTCTGTGGTTAAGGTTAATGCTTTCTGCCTCCAGTGCTCAACACTGGCTGCATAATGTGTCTAAAGCAGCTTCTTTCACTCATTGTGTCCATCCGAGCTTCTCAATAACCTGTCTGCAGCTGCTAACAACCTCCGTCTGCATCATCTTTTTAACTGCTTAACACCTCATACGCCACAATGAGGCCGACCATCAGCTGTCCTTTCTCTGGTCCAAAATAACAAGAATGCATTGCACATGTGGAACTGTGACAATAATTTATGTCGTTTTTTTTGCACTATTGTTTCTATGTTCTATCAACATTTTATGGATAAAACAGCTGTTTTGATTAAAAATTGAACAGATAAATCGAATTTGGATATAATCATTATTAGTACAAAAACCTGCCAACTCTAGCATCTATAACGTTAATGATCAACTAGAAAATTTCCTCTGGGGAAATTCTGAAAGGGCCACGGGGGCTACTGCCGGTGTGTGTACACTATGATGAGATTCTTCAGAGATTTATAACTATGCCCTTTAAACTCAAAATGTGTGTGTGTGTGTGTGTGAGTGTGAGTGTGAAACGTGTATCTGGAGTAGCACATTTGTGTGTGTGTAATTAAAATCACATAAAGTTACCTGTGTGTGTGTTTGAAGCATATGTATGCATGTGTGAGGAGTGTGCGCGCTTACGCGCATGTGTGTGTGTGTATCTGTAACTGTAATCACATCAAAGATCAAAGGCAATCAGATCAAAGCAATCAAGAGAATTAACTGACACCTGTTTCGGCACAGTGACAGCAGAGGTTGACAAACTGGAATTTCTGGCCTCGAACAGAAAGCATTTTTGGCAAAACCATAATACCTATCATTGATCCGACTTCACTTTGAGCGTCCTGAGTTCTTCCTGAACGTCTACATATGTTTGTTTTTTAAGAAAAATAAAAAAATAGCTTTGTTAGAGCGATCTAAAAAAAACTGTTAAATCTCCCTTTTTCCGAAATCTTCCTGCGTTTTTAATATGGGACCCAATGAGGCTGTTGGTGGTGTTGGTGGATCATCTGTGCGTCCTACGCCCAAACTATAACTCTGACAGCTTTACCAGAGGATTGTGAGTGAGAAGACTAATTTTCCTACGTTTCTATGTATAAATTATTTCTGTAGAGTGGAATTTGCGGCCTGGAGCGCAGTTTTCAAATTTATTTTTTGACAGTTTTTTCTCTCCCTCTACACTCTGGCGATGATGTCACACACTCTGACACGAACATTCCGTGCAATACACACCCATTATAATCTCAGAATTTCTCCAAAAATGATCATGGTCATTGAACAGGGATTGATAAAAAACTATATGACCTATCGAAATGTGGATTAATACACCGATACACAAGACTTGTGTCTACTGTTTAAAGTTTAAATGGAGTCTCTAGGTGAAATTATGCCGGAGAAGTAGACGGTTAAATATCTCCAATTATTGTTCTTTTTCGCTCATTTTTTTTCGGCCGTCCCATTCATTTCAATGCAAAATTTTGGGCAGTAAAATTCATATTCTGTAGAGAAAAGTAATAGCACACCGATCCCGATCAAACCGCACGTTTTGATATATAATTTGTCCTGCAACTCTTCAAGTTGTAGGACTAGTAGCGGGACGTGGCACTTTCTACCTCTATATAGTAACCCATGAGTGTGATATCACAATGGCTTATTTAAAGGCGGTTTCTTTTGGATAATTTTACAGATGTTCTTTTTAGTATCAGTCAGCATTGTGTGAGGGGGAAGCTAAGTTAAATGAACAAATCTACGTGTATTTTCTAAAATATTAAACTATCCCTTTAAACTTCTTCTTATTGGTAATTGCAGCATTTAGACACACCTTTAGGTGAAATAATGTAACCTGGGCTTTAGAAACATCTCCTATCACCTCCAGAAGGTTGTAGCTTGTAGCTCTCTTTGTGTCAACTTGTCCTTGTTAACATTTCATCTCCTTTCTCTTTTCCCCGGTGGTGAATGAGGAACTGAGTGAACGTGTGAACAGAGGATAGGGAATAAAAAAAGGCAGGTGGAGAAGAGAGTATGGGATGTTAAGTTTAAGGGATGTTGGCTTTTTTCTCACCACTTTAACACACCATGGTGTGTCCTTTCCTCTGTTTTATTTCCTCCACAGTTCCTTTTTCTCTCCCAATTCTGTTAATTTTGTCTGTTTTTCTGGCCCTCAGCAGGATGGGAGGGGACACTACTTCCCTCCCACAGAGACACCTTCGTTCAACTCTTTAAAGATTTTACAAAAGACCAGTTAAACAAAGCAAAAAATATCTAAGGCCATTGTATTTGGTGCATTAACATGCTACTCAGATTGACCCATTTCACATTTGGGAAGTCCTTCTTCTGACTTGTTTATGAGCTTTAAAGGCTCAATTATACTTGCTTTTAACTACGCACACGTAAAAGCATAACATCAGCCTTGTGTATCCTGCAGTGGTTTGGAGTGTTGGTTTGGAGCGTCCTCAAAAAAACACATGTCCGCGAGATACATTATGCATTTATTTATTTATTTGTTGCATAGGCACAACAAGAGACACATATTCGCCTACAAAGTTGGGCTTTCTCATCAATGGGAAATGTTTGGTTTGCATCAGCAGCTACTCAATACAGCTCAGATAAATCTGAAAGCAATCAGTTCACAGTCAATTAAGGCTGATTTAGAGATTAAGTTTGAAGCATGACGAAAAAAAACCTCTCTCCTGTGTGGCAGAGGATCTGTGTTGAGGACAGAATGTCATTTTATAGACTGGCAATGGGTTGATAACTCTTACAGTCACATTACTTTGTTTCATGAATCCATTAACAAACAAACAAACTAACAAAGTATCAGCTCATACAAGCACTGATAGGTAAATGTCAAGGACAGATGGGATTGGTTGTCTCTGTGTGAATGCAGCTTCAGTTGAATGGATCCAGACTTGTAGAGAGTTCCAGACTGAAACTCTAAACCAGCGAACGGAGTCTGGATTCATGGTCATACAGCATAATGGCTTCATCACATGGTGTGTGTGTGTGTGTGTGAGCCCCACTGGGCTGGTATGTGCTGTATCAGCAGGGTCTTGGGTGTTGTGGTGATTAGAAAGAACTATCATGGAAAATTCCATATGACACAGGTCCAGGCCAGTGCTGTCGAGTGTGTGTGTGTGTGTGTGTGTGTGTGTGTGTGTGAAATTTGCAGTTGCCAAAGCTCTGAATCAACTATTACAGTAGTGATCCTTAATTAATCAATGCTGATATTAGGCACATCTGTACCTACCTACAGACTCTCAGAGCTTTTGTTGGATGAAAGTCTATTTTATTATTATCTCATTAAAGACCGTATGTTTTGTACAATCCAATATGTTATATTATATTATTATAATCAAGTACAATATATGTACAATATATGTTTGTCGCTTAAAAACATAAAATATCAAATTTGTTAAACAGCAAACTGTATAAGCCATAATAAAATATACCATAGATTAGAGAACATTTCTATATTGGGTTCATTTTTGAGTATTTAAATATGCAAGATTACTATGAAAACTAACCTCATGCCTCTTCGGGGGCTAAAACATAAAACACTGAACTCCTTGACTTATCTTTACAGTATCACCTCACTTGAGTTAGTTCCACAATCGACAGGATCAAGTCTCTTTTCAGTGAAGTTGAACAGTGTTGTGTAACTGAGCTCATATATTCCCCAGGAGGAAAATTACACAGAAGCTCTCTTACGTCAACAGCGCGGTTGTCTGTGTTTATGTATGGATTCACATTCTAGGTGGCAACTTTTACAAACACACAGCCTGTTATCATGTCTGACCTCATTCTACAGCCCTTCTCATTCTCAGCCCCCGGCACCTTTATCTCTTCCTGTTTCACACCTCTGATGACTCAGCTTTTCTTGTTTCACCTTACATGTTTATGCATATTTTTTAATTTATTCCTCAATAATGTCACTTGGCAACTTGGAACACTTGGCTCATATGTTACCCACAGTGCAGCCTATTCAGGTGTGTAATGATAGTACCTGCTAATGTAGTGTGGAGCAACACATTTTAAAAAGTTTGGGACATGGGCAGCAAAAGATAGAGAAGTTGTACAATATTGTTGTGTTGTTTGCATGGGCAAATTATCCAACAGTTTAAGAGCAATGCCTCTCAAAGCACACTTGCAAAGAATATAGGGATTTCAACTAGGGGTGCAACCATAAAGTGGTTTTTGTTCTGTACAACATACAGACAACTAGGGAGGGCATCGATTTTCGAATATTCAAATAGTCATTGAATCATAAAAAATCGAATAGTTCATCATATCTGGGAGAAAAAAAAGTTGTGCCTTCCTCACGGGGGCAGCATAACATTTGATGATGCAGTGTGGCGGCTAGATGCCAAACTGTAGAAGAAGAAACAAACTGTAGAAGAAGAAACAAATGGAGAGGGTTATCTAGGTAGATAAGATCGTTTTGACGTAAAGGAATCGGCCGATCGCCGATCCTGCAAAATTAAGGAAATCGTGCCGATCGATCGGAGCACCCCTAATTTCAACATATGTAACTGATAAAATCATCAGAAGATTCAGATTCAGAGAATCTCTGCACTTAAGGGGCAGGGTCAAAAAACAAAATTGGATGCCTGTCACCTTGGATCTATCAGCCTGCACTGCATTAAAGAATGATGTGATTTCATAAGGACATTACTAGATGGGCTCTGGAACACTTTGGAAAACCCCAGTTTAACATGCATGTTGTTCGCGACCCCCGCGACAGAATCTCACAGGCACAGTTCAGATCATACAAACTCAGTTGATACGACGTATTTTGGACAAATAATGAAGCAGACAACAACTAGAACAGTCAGCTTCAAGCCAGAGACTCCTTGTAAAGTTATAACTTGCTACTTTGGCATTTGTAGGAAAAGACACAAAATTACCCAATTTTAAGGGCCATTTTGTGGTCATTTAGTGGTCAATTTGAGTCCTTTTTTGCTTAATTTTTATGTAATATCTGGTCATTTTGGTCAGAGAGATGTTTTAGTTGTTGTCTGCCTCATTATTTTTCCAAAATTCAATGAGCGGGGGTCACAGACAACATGCATGTTAAATTGGGGGTCTCAACTCAAAAAGGTTGAGAACAGCTGGTCTAATGGGTCCGTGAATGAACCACCAAGATAGTTTGCAATTCTTTCCCAATGGGTTTCAAACTGATATCCATTCATATCCTTCTGGGATCGACTGAAATCAAGAGATACTTAAAAAGCAAAAAAGTCTATCTAAAGAGCTACACTATGCTCAGGTAAATGGTCAGCTAGTTAGATGGTAAGGTGCCAAAACATGACAAAGATCATCATGTCCTTCTAAAGCAGCATGCAGGAAAGACGAAGCCTCCATAGGCTAAATCTGGACTCACCTTATCATGTGCTCAGAGCCTCCCGAGGGCATTATCTCTTGCTTATCTTCCAGTTTTCCATTTCAATCCCCTCCTCCCTCTGTGCTCCTTCCAGGGACCCTGTTGTTGTTCTCAACAAGCTGTTTTATCTGCAGTTAGCCTGTTAATGCTTTCCTGTTTCACTGACATGTCTCCAGTGGTTTTAAATCGATAATCCTGAGTGTGTTTGAGTTGATTCACATCCTATCCTATCATCTTGGAGAGATCAGGCTTTGAATAAATAAATAAATGATTGAAAAGTGTATGAACACACATTGCTGGTGTTTGTGTTGTCAGTTATTGTCTTGCTCTCCTCCAGCAGGAAGCATTGTGTCCAGAGAGGATGTGATTACATTAACCTCATGTCTATTGAGTTAAGATGGATCAGACATTCTGCTCACTCTGCTCTTTGCTTTGAAACTATAACATGTATTCAGGCTTCTGCTGCCAATGTGTGTAGCTGTGTGAATGGAGAGCAATTTGAATAAATCTCTCACTCACAGCTACCAGTGATAAAAGACCTACTCAGCATCTACACCAGCCAATCTGTAAACTTCTGTAACATGGTGCTGCAGCTCTTCATCATCTGTCCTGGTCAAAGATATCAGTGCAAAAAGTGAAAGTGAGGAGCATTTATGGGTACAAGTCGGGAACCGGCCTACTTTACTTATTTCAAGGGTGCTGAATCCAAAAAAAAATGGTTCCCAAGCGAAATTTTCAGTTGTTGACTCTCATTTGCATATCAAAATGGCGGCCAAATTGCCCATCTTGCTCAGTCGTTGGACCATTTCCCCTTAGTTTTCTTGTAAGTAGACAAACAAAGATGAGGAAATTAAGTTTCTAGATCTATAGTCTAGGGTCAGAGCAAGGATATAGTGGAGGCTCAGTGCCTTTTATATATATATATATATATATATATATATATATATATATGCAAAATATCAACTTTTAAGGTGAAATTAAGCATTATTTGTGTCATTTTTTAAGGCCGACTTAAATATTCAATCAATATTACTTTTAAATGTTCCAGTTGGTATTTATGCATATATATATACACATAAAAAAGCCACTGAGCCTCCACTATATCCTTGCTCTGACTCTAGACTATAGATCCAGAAACTTAATTTCCTCATCTTTGATTGCCTACTAACAAAAAAACTAAGGGGAAATGGTCCAACGACTGAGCAAGATGGGCAATTTGGTGGCTATTTGATACAAATTAGAAGGTCAAAAACTCAAAATTTCGTTTGGGAACCATTTTTTTTTGGACTCAGAACCCTTGAGATCTGTAAGGTAGGCCGGTTCCTGACTTGTACCCATAAATGCTCCTCACTTCTTATAGAAGGCCTTTATTCTGAAATCTGTCTAGACTACTACTGATATGGGATTTTTGAGAATGATAAAACATGGCCGCTTTGAATGACAGACGGGTTCCATCACAGGTTGTTAAACACCTTCCACTGCCAAGATGGCAACATGTGATGTGAGCTTCACATCAGCTCTTCAGAAATCTATGAGTGACATCACAGAGACTACGTCCATATTTGGAGCACTAAACAAAATATAACCGAAGCTGATGGCAATGCCAATAATTTAGCATATTTGGTCATAAACCAAACTATTAGACAAAGTCAGCAAGTTGAAATAACATTTTCATTTATTATATAAAGATTATAAAATGGCTGGATGACTTTGAATCTTGCTAGCATAACATTAGCTTTCCTGCTAACAGCTGAGCCGGAGAGTTCAATCAGCTGAGTGGACTAGTTTCTTCCCGTTGCTAAGTCATATGGATCCGTGGCCCGTCCTATTTTCTGGAGTCGTGAACAACGTTTCCTTTACATAAGAGATCTGAAAAGTTTAGTCAAAATAAACTGTAGTAACCTAAAATATTGCAGTTGCTTCAGCCTCATGAAGTGCTTTGATAATACTTTTGTTTTTGTTCTTTGTGGAAATTAAGATGGTAACTTAATCCTGTTCTTGGAAACCTGTATAATGGAAAGTCCCACCCACCCGTCCTTCTAACAGAAGAAAAATCCTGAGAAATATTGAAGTGAGCCCATGAACCTGCTCCTGGTAACTCTGTTATTGTTTCCCTTTTATTATATTTGTCTGACCGCCCTCTCTCTCCCCCCTCTTATGTTTTTGTTCTCTTCTCTTTGAACAATACACTAGAAACAGAAAGTTCGATCAATGGATGTTTTCTAGCTTGTGATGTCATTACTGATGATGTAAGTCCCACGCCGAGGTAAATGAGGAGACTGTTCTCCCTCTCTGTCTCCGTCAGGTCGTAGTGGGGTTGGCCTGTCCTTAAATTGGTGTTGCCATAGTAACGAGGGCTCTGAGAACTGCTCCAGCGGGGTCACAGACTCAGTGTTTCAGGGCTGAGGTGGAGATAATGCTCTCCAAGAAACTGAACCAATACATGTCTTCTTTAAAATGACACTCTTACTCTCACTGTGTGTGTGTGTGTGCATGTGTGTGTGTGTGTGTGTGTGTGTGTGTGTGTGTGGTCAGCTGTGCCATTTGGAATCAGTGTGGGACCAGACAGGAATATAAACCGTCTTTTTCTCCCAAGAATGCCTGTTAGCAAAGATTTCACCACATCCATCAACATCCAGTGTGTTAGGGCAGCTATTCTCAACCTTGGGGTCGGGACCCCAATTGGGGTCGCAAGATGATTTCTGGGGGTCGCCAAATCATTTTGGAAGTCAGCTCTGTCTCCACTGTGTTAAAGTGTTCATGTGTTAATGTGTTTTAGTCTTTTTGGTCATTTTGTGTCTTTTTTTGGTCAATTTATGTATTTTTTTTATGGTAATTTTACATCTTTTTTGATCATTTTGTGGTCATTTTGTTTCCTTTTTTGGTCATTTTGTGTCTTTTCTTAGTCAATTTGTGTCTTTTTTTGTCATTTTGTCTTTTTTTGGTCATTTTGTTTCTTTTCTGCATCATTTTGTGTATTTTTTGGTCATTGTGTGTCTTTTCTTAGTCAATTTGTGTCTTTGTTCGTCATTTTGTGTCTTTTTTTGGTCATTTTGTTTCCTTTTTGGTCATTTTGTGTCTTTTTAAGTCATTTTGTCTTTTTTTTGGTCATTTTGTTTCTTTTCTGCATCATTTTGTATCTTTTTTGGTCATTGTGTGTCTTTTTGGTCATCTTGTGTCTTTTTTGGTCATTTTGTTTCTTTTTTGGGTGATCTGGACTGTGCGTGAGATTGTGTTCAGTGAGCGGGGGTCGCGGACAACATGCATGTTAAATTGGGGGTCGCGACTCAAAAAGGTTGAGAACTACTGTGTTAGGGTTGCCATGGTGAAGGATGTGAACTACCACACAAAATGTTACAATCAATATTACAACCAGTTGAAGATTCTTAATATCTCTTCCTGTCTTTCTCTCTCCAGGAGTTGAACATCTGCTCCCTCTTGACTTCCTGACCCTCCCCCGTCTTTCCTCCCCTTTGACTCCACCTTTTCTGTGATGTCATCTCAGGCCACGCCCATCCAGGGGTCACGACCAGTGACCCCTCCGCTTGCCTCTGCAGGATCCCCACGTTCTCGTGTGCCACCAGGTAAAGGTTAAACGCCTTACTTGCCGTAATTTGTGGTACTGACACACAACCTCAACTGTCGTTTAGTTTGGAGAACATGTTGCCCAGAAAAGTAAGTGAAAGCTAAGCTAGCTAACCGAAGCTAACGTTAGCCTTAAATTTGTGTTTGTGTCAAGGGTGGAGTGCTGAGTCCTAGACTCAAACTCGAGTACTCCATCCCTGACTCGAAGGCCAATATTAAGGACTCGACTCGACTGACTTGACTTGGACTCGCTGACTCAGACACTCAGACACGGACTCGGCTTGGACTCAAATTCTGGTATTGATGACTAGACTCATCTTTGGTGAAACTGACTTTAAGTCAAACACTAGGCACTCGAGACTGACTCGGACTCGAGAATTGCACTGCAAAAAAGCCATCTTGTATTTTTTGGCCTAAAACAGTGATTTAAGTTGGTAAAACTTGGAAATATAAATTATTGACATTTAGGGCAATAATGTAAGTTAGCACAACAAAGGAAGCCAGTTGTCTGCTCAAAAACAAGTTGGTGAGTTGTTGTTACTTATATCTTTAAGTTGGGGTTCACAACAAGGGACAATAGTTCTGATAACTCTTATTTCTTTGTTGGGAAATGCGGGAAAGCGGTTAAATTCGGTCATTAGCGACAGCTAGCGGCTAACTGATGCTAGCGGCTAACTGATGCTAGCGGCTAACTGATGCTAGCGGCGCTGCTTGTTACAGCTACAAGAGTAGCCATTAGCGTATCAATGCTAACTCAAAATTGTGGTCGCAACATTAGCTAACATTTCATAGCGGCGTTACAATTGTCAAATTGCAGAAGTTAGCAGAAGTAAGGATTAAAAGTTATTACAATGTTAAATTATAAATTAGTACAACTTACAGTTGAGTTGACAAAAATCTGAATTCAGAGTTGAGCAAACTCAAAAACAAAACTTAAAATATTTAGTTTAATTGTCCAACTTAAAATTTTATCGAAGTTTGTTGCCTTGAAATTTTGAGTTCACCCAACTTTTCTGTACCGTACCGTGTGGTTCTTGTCATGATGTAACAAACTGTTTTTTGTGCCGTCAGAGTCTCTGCATCTTCCCACCTGCAGACACAGAGACCGCTCACCTTCCCCCATGAGAGGCTACCTCATCCCCAGCCCTCTGCCCACACGCAGAAACAGGACCTGCTCAGCGTGAGGAAACACACACACACACACACACACACACACTGCTGCTGCTATGTTTCTAGTGTATTGAGTGACACTTGTTGGATTCATTTGGTACTCATACAAGTTCTCTTGTTGAATCTTAACCCATTAAGGCCTAAAGCGCCTGGAAAAAAATGCCTGGAAAACCTATGGGCAATTTTCAAATGACCCCCTAAAACCTGAAGTTAACACCTACTAAATAATAGATTTTTCAGCCTCTGTAGCAGATAGAAATGAAATTCAAAAAGTATTTGAGAGCTTATACCTGTGGCTTTCATATGAAGTTGAGTTTATTTGTCCAAACCTTCAATAAAGTTTTTAAAAAAATCAACAAACTCAGCAAATGTTACATTTGACTGAATAAAAAATCCTATGCATAATATATACACAATACATGCCCATTAGCAAGATGCAAACATGATATGACCACTGGAAGAAATAGATATAGTTCTCATTAGCCTACTGTAATAAAAATAAAATAATTATCATAATAATAAATAATAATAATACATTTTATATATTGCACTTTTCAGGGTACTCAACGGCGCATAAAGTAATATAAGACATAAACAGTCATGATTTCTTATATCATCATCACAATCAATTATTATTATTATTATTATTAATATTAATATATTATTAATAATATTATTATTATCTCCAGATGGCCACAAATCTGTCTGTTCTTTGGTGAAAATATGTCGTCTAAAAACATATTCCTCATCCATAAATCTGGTCGATTGGTTCCGAGGGTTCAAAGTCCAGATCAGCAATAAAATCATCGGCGCTGTTTTCATCAGATCTCTTCCGTCACTTCCTGCTGAGCTCCTCCGCTATAGTCGTCTTCCGCCATGATTTAAAGTTCTGGAAAAGTCCCATGATGCATTGCGACACTCCTGCATGTATTCTGATCATGTTCTGATGCATTTCATTGGCCAAGAGACCGAAAATAGGTGGAAAAAAATACAAATACTACAAAATAACATATCCGCTGTCCCGGCCTTAATGGTAGAATAACGCAACAGCGCTCCCGGTTTCAATGGTAGAAATGCGGTAATGCTTTCCCGGCGTCAATGGGTTAAAGGAGTTAAAGGCAGAACAGAAGCTAAATCTGCTCACTCAAGTTGCCCCTGTTTCACATCATCACTACTGTTTCTGTTGGACACTGCAACATGATCAGATTGTTGAGATAAGGAAACATCCCAGGCAGGGCTTGTCAGAGCATGCACCTTCACCCAGAGCACTAAATATTGTGCTGCAATTTTCCTTGCAAGCACAAATCCAAAAGGTGCACACACAGTCAGAAAGTAAAGGATTAATCGTTCCGTCCTCACACACAATTAACGTGACTTTGCACACAAGTTGTTGCTGACTTCAGGGTTAACCACTTCCCTTTAATCAGTAAGTGGCCAAGAGGACACAGCAACTTTGCTAATCCTGCTTTTGACTTTTTTTGAAAATAAAAGCCCATTTAGAGCGATTTTTTATGTTGAATCTGTATCATGACGCCCCAACTTTTTCATTTAAAAATCAAGTAACACAGCTTGATGGACTCATTAAAAATATAAAAACTAGCCTTCCTTTTACATTTAAAAACTAAATTACAAATCAAGTAATCTCTTGTGTTTGACATGATCATGATGTAACAGAAAAAGAGAGACATTTATTATTTTACGCTCTTCTTCACTCACTTTTCTTCTCCGTCTCTGTCTCTCTCCCTGCAGGACGGCTCGTGCAGCAGAGGGTCCCATGTTTTCTGGTGTGTGTAAATGTTTTTCCCGCTCTAAAGGCCACGGCTTCATCACGCCATCAGACGGGGGCAACGACGTCTTCGTCCACATCTCAGAGTAAGTGTGTGTGCATGTGTTTGTGGGAACCTGGTCTCACAGAAATCTGTGGAATAGCCACGGAATCACTCAAATTTCCGTGAAACTGACACGGATTTCGCTACAATGCAAGTTAATGACAGTCATATCCCGTGGCTATTCCATGGATATTTGTTCCTATTGGTTTGTTCCAAGTCACGTGACTTTCAAGGTCCCGGCGGTCAGAACAAAAAACATGGCGGACAGTTCTCTCATTTTTACTGAAAAAATCAATATTTTGACTTAGTTTCTGCATAAAAATGGATTTTGATCACATTTCTAGTGAGAAATATATGTTTTATTTTCTAAATATTCACTCAGTGAATGTACATAATCACTTTGTATGTTGGAATAGCCACGGGATATGACTGTCATTAACTTGCATTGTAGCGAAATCCGTGTCAGTTTCACGGAAATTTGAGCGATTCCGTGGCTATTCCACGGATTTCTGTGAGACCAGGTTGGTTTGTGGATAGGTTGATGTGTGTAAGCGTCGGGGTTGAATGCACATTGAGGGCTAAAGGTCATAAGGTATTAAAAAAAGGAATTTTATTAGTATCAAATTCTGTTTTATTTACGATTTACAGTATTCCAACTTGTTTTCGTGTGTGCTGCATGCTTGATGATGTGTGTTTTCCCTCATTGTCTCTGTGAGGTGTGTGAGAGGGCTGCTTTGGGTAATCACTGACTTCAAACAATGTCAGGGGCTGTGTAGGAGTAGTAGGAAACACACACACACACACACACACACACACACACACACACACACACACACATTCTTGTACTTCTATCTTTGTGAGGACCCTCATTGGAACAGTGAATTCCCTTGCAAGGTTATAATAGTTTTGGATTTTTCATTAGTTTTATTTTTAATTTTGTTGTGAATTTTTGTTTTCAAATTCAGTTAGTTGAGTTTTTAGAGTGAGTTTGCTAGTTTTAGTTTAGTTTTTATTAGTTTTATTTTTTTGTAATGGGGTATTTGTTGGGTGGGAGATTAAAAGAGGTCACAGTAAATTTTGCCTTTATTTCCTTTGTCTGATCCATCTTCATTATGTATGAAAAAAGTGGACAAAGATGAAAATGAAGGACATTTTCACTATAATTTTAGTTAGTTTTGTAACCACACAATACAGTTTCAGTTAATTATCATTATCATGTAACCTTTAACCCTTAAAACAAAGTCTGAAATCTCAAAAAAGCCTTTAAAGAAGTGAGGACCGGCCGAAATGTCCTCACTTTGCAAAAATGTCCTCACAATGTTGGTTAAAAACGTGTTCCAGTCCTCACTAGGTAGGAAGTACAAGAACACACACACACACACACACACACACAGGAATGGCGGTAGCTGCAGGAGTGTGTAGGAGGACCAGAATATCTGATGACCTTCACTGCGATGCCTTTGTTATCACCTACAGGCTTAAAACATATAAACATCAGCAATATATGCACACATTACAACACTTACAAATGCATTAATACAACAGTATAATGTATACTGTAAAACAATGCACAATAAAATAGATTACGGTCTGTTTTTTTCTGAATACCTTCAAAAGTTTGCAATAGGTCTCTCAGTATCATGTGTGTGTTTTTATCATTTTAATCTCATTTTTCAGACCAAAACATCATCAAGACACAAAATGACCAAAAAAGACACAAATTGACCAAAAAAGACACAAAATGACCAAAAAAGACACAAAAGGACCAAAAAAGACACAAAATTACCCAAAAAAGACACAAAATGAATAAAAAAAACACAAAATAACCAAAAAAGACACAAAATGACCAAAAAAGACACAAAATGACCCAAAAAAGAAACAAAATGACCAAACAAAGACACAAAATGACCAAAAAAAGACACAAAATGACTAAAAAAAGACAAAATGACCAAAAAAGACACAAATTGACCAAAAAAGACACAAAATGACCAAAAAAAGACACAAAATTACCCAAAAAAGAAACAAAATGACAAAAAAAAGACACAAAATAACCAAAAAAAGACATTAAGTGACCAAAAAGAACTTTTCAAACCCATTCATAAGGATATGTTGAGTAATTAGGTTTTTGAGGGCAAAGGTTGAAACCTGTTTTTGATAGAATTATATGGTAATTATAACAAAATTTCATACAAATGGCTGAAAGATATCACATGTGTGTTTTTATCATTTGAATCTAATTTTTCAGACCAAAACATCATCATCATCATCAACTAAATGACTATAAGTGATGGACAGTGTGCAGGTTTCTGTTTTTAAATCATGTACATAACTATATTTTGCATCATATCCCCCAGGTCACTTTGTGCAATAACAACCAAAATGACTCATTGTATTTGTTATAATGAACTTGCAAAGGCGCATTTACCTCTTGGTGCTTCAACTTTGATCTTGAGACCAGCAGAAACAGCTGGTCAGAGTGACCTTAATGCATGAGGTTGTAAAAGGTCAGAGAGATAAATTGGAGCCCATTTAATGACTTCTAGGCAGAGAATAAGATCTTAATTAAAAGATAAAGTCTTTCTGACGAACCAGATGGGAAGTCCAGTCACAACTTGAAACATGGGTAATAAATCTTTTCTATCATGCAGCAAATACAACATTTTGTCCTCCAGATGTTTAGAACCGTCAAAAGGACTATTCATTAAATCAAAAACAACCCTCAAGAACAGCAGTAAGTTTGATTAAATGGTTTCAAAGATCTCCAGATAATCAATTTTGGTTTCTATTGAGAATTCGTTTGGACCAATTTTGGACCATTGTTGCGAAAAACTGCCCAAAATTTTGCATTGAAGTGAATGGGACGGCCGACAAAAAATGAGCGAAAAAGAACAATAATTGGAGATGTTTAAACGTCTACTTCTCCGGCATAATTTCACCTAGAGACTCCATTTAAACTTTAAACAGTAGACACAAGTCTTGTGTATCGGTGTATTAATCCACCTTTCGATAGGTCATATAGTTTTTTATCAATCCCTGTTCAATGACCATGATCATTTTTGGAGAAATTCTGAGATTATAATGGGTGTGTATTGCACGGAATGTTCGTGTCACAGTGTGTGACATCATCGCCAGAGTGTAGAGGGAGAGAAAAAACTGTCAAAAAATAAATTTGCAAACTGCGCTCCAGGCCGCAAATTCCACTCTACAGAAATAATTTATACATAGAAACGTAGGAAAATTAGTCTTCTCCCTCACAATCCTCTGGTAAAGCTGTCAGAGTTATAGTTTGGGCGTAGGACGCACAGATGATCCACCAACACCACCAACAGCCTCATTGGCTCCCATATTAAAAACGCAGGAAGATTTCTGAAAAAGGGAGATGGAACAGTTTTTTTTAGATCGCTCTAACAAAGCTATTTTTTAATTTTTCTTAAAAAAAAATCATATGTAGACATTCAGGAAGAACTCGGGACGCTAAAAGTGAAGTCGGATCAATGATAGGTATTATGGTTTCGCCATTATAGTTAAGCACGCACACTCCTCACACACACACACACACACACATTTTGAGGTTAAAGGGCATAGTTATAAATCTCTGAAGAATCTCATCATAGTGTACACACACCGGCAGTAGCCCCCGTGGCCCTTTCAGAATTTCCCCAGAGGAAATTTTCTAGTTGAATTTAATATTGTAGTTCTTTCTAATAACTGCCAGAGAATCTAGATTCTAATTGTTACTCTGTATGCTTTTACTATGTATTTCAATTGTGTCCTGTTTGAGGACCCCAGGAAGAATAGCCATTATTCCCACAACGAAGTGATGGCTAATGGGGATCCTAATAAATAAATAAATAAATAAAAAATGTGTAACTTTCCACCTTCTCCTCCAGCATCGAGGGCGAGTACGTGCCGGTGGAAGGTGACGAGGTGAGCTATAAAATCTGCTCCATCCCTCCCAAACACGAGAAGATCCAGGCGGTGGAGGTGACCATCACCCACCTGAAGCCTGGAACCAAACACGAGACCTGGTCAGGACACGTCATCAGCAGCTGAGCACCGTCCAACATGGAGGAGGAGAGATGGAGGAGAGATGGAGGAGAGATGGAGGAGAGATGGAGGAGAGATGGAGGAGAGATGGAGGAGAGATGGAGGAGAATGGGGAGTGGGTCATAGCAGGAAACCAGAAATATTACTAGTTTAACACTCGACAGCTGGGACACAAAGAGACACCAGGTGACATAGTCTAGACGGATTTCAGAATAAAGGCCTTCTATAAGAAGTGAGGAGCATTTATGGGTACAAGTCAGGAACCGGCCTACCTTACAGATCTCAAGGGTGCTGAGTCCAAAAAAAATGGTTCCCAAGCGAAATTTTGAGTTTTTGACCTTCTAATTTGTATCAAATGGCCACCAAATTGCCCATCTTTCACAGTCGTTGGACCATTTCCCCTTAGTTTTTTTGAAAGTAGGAAATCAAAGATGAGGAAATTAAGTTTCTGGATCTATAGTCTAGAGTCAGAGCAAGGATATAGTGGAGGCTCAGTGTCTTTTTTATGTATATATATATGCAAAATACCAACTGGAACATTTAAAAGTGATATTGATATTGATATTTATGTCGGCCTTAAAAAATGACACAAATAATGCCTTATTTCACCTTAAAAGTTGGTATTTTGCATATATATATATATAAAAGACACTGAGCCTCCACTATATCCTTGCTCTGACTCTAGACTATAGATCCAGAAACTTAATTTCCTCATCTTTGATTGCCTACTTACAAAAAAACTAAGGGGAAATGGTCCAACGACTGAGCAAGATGGGCAATTTGGTGGCTATTTGATAGAAATTAGAAGGTCAAAAACTCAAATGTTCGCTTGGGAACCATTTTTTTTTGGATTCAGCACCCTTGAAATAAGTAAAGTAGGCCGGTTCCTGACTTGTACCCATAAATGCTCCTCACTTTCACTTTTTGGACAATTCCATCTAGACTAACAAGTTAAGGTTTAAATCAGGGGGAAATATTAACAATCTCATAGTTTACTTATTAGAAATGTTGCTAACGCTTTATAATAAGGTCCTTAATAACCATTAATTAACCAGTAATAAGGCATTGTTCTGGCTTTAGATCCGGTAGTTGCAAAAAGCATAGTTAACTTATAATAGATGAGCAATAAAGTATATTTTAATATCAATAAGCAAACAAAATAAGATTAATAAAGGCATGGCAAAGACATAATGGGTGGGTCATGGGTGTTTGTAATGCCATTATTAACACTTATATAAGCTTATAAACACACAATAATGTTAATAAGCATCTTGTAAGGACTTACAAGGGCCTTATTACTTGTTAATTAATGGTTATTACAAGGATCTTAATATAAAGCGGTACCGAATGTTTCCTCTGGAGTTCTATATTTTGGGGAAACAAACTGGTAAATGAATAGACATGATTATGTTGGAAGAAATGTTTATCATAGAGGACTTCATTAGGTTTCTTGTTTAGATTCGTAGACGCCCTGTGTTGACATTTGATGGTGCGTTGTTTCAAATTCATTTCAGCTGCAGTTATTAATTTCCTGGAAAACTTTAGAGATTTATTTGGGACAAGTTCAGTTCAACTTTTGAGAATAAAGCGGTGAGGAGGGATGATGTGAGGTGTTTTCCAGGTGTGTGTGCCTATTCTACCCAGAGAACTTACAGCTGTTTGTGCCTAATATCATCTGTATTTGATCATGTGTGAGTGGCAACATGAGTGGATTAAAGCATTTTCAACCAGAACACCCCTCTTCTGGGTTCTGTATTTATTTATTCATCTTTTTAAGTCATTGCAGAGGTCATTGTCTAGACGGATTTCAGAATAAAGGCCTTCTATAAGAAGTGAGGAGCATTTATGGGTACAAGTCAGGAACCGGCCTACCTTACAGATCTCAAGGGTGCTGAGTCCAAAAAAAATGGTTCCCAAACGAAATTTTGAGTTTTTGACCTTCTAATTTGTATCAAATGGCCACCAAATTGCCCATCTTGCTCAGTCGTTGGACCATTTCCCCTTAGTTTTTTTGTAAGTAGGCAATCAAAGATGAGGAAATTAAGTTTCTGGATCTATAGTCTAGAGTCAGAGCAAGAATATAGTGGAGGCTCAGTGTCTTTTTTATGTATATATATATATGCAAAATAACAACTGGAACATTTAAAAGTAATATTGATTGAATATTTATGTTGGCCTTAAAAATTGACACAAATAATGCTTAATTTCACCTTAAAAGTTTTGCATATATATATATATATATATATATATATATATATATAAAGACACTGAGCCTCCACTATATCCTTTTTTTCTAACAATTTCTAACAATTTACAAAATGAACAAGTAGAAATATAAAAAATGATTAACTAATTACATTTACACAGGTATTATAATTAAGAATTAATTTGAAGTGATTCAAATTTTTTTAATTAAACCTCATAACAGTATATTAACCCTTTATCAGGCAAAAAATTATATTTGGTAACTTCAGGTAATATTTAGAGAAAAAAGTTGCAAATGTACATATGTGCACAGATTTACGAAAAAAAAGTGGGAAAAAAGCAGCTTTTTTCTCCCAGATTCACCACTTTAACCCTTAATAGGACACTCATTGAAATATTTGCAAATTCCAAATTTCAACCCTAGAGAATATTACATACTGCCAGAATGTGTAAAAATAACATACGAAAATAATATTTTGAGAAAAAAGTTTACGAGATTAAAGTGGCAAATCTACGAGAAAAAAATGTGCAAATTTATGAGATTTAAAGTGGTGAATCTAGGAGAAAATAGTTGCTTTTTCCCACTTTTTCCTCGTAAATCTGCAACTTTTTTCGCGCAGATTTTCCACTTTAAATCTCTTAAATCTGCGACTTTTTTTCTTGTAGGTTTGCCACTTTAACTCTAACTACCAAATATAGTTCTTTGCCCGATAAAGGGTTAAGTAGTTAAAAGCCTTGTCTAATTTAAAATACTGCTTACATAAATGCATCAATAAAAAAATAATACAATAATATATTTGATGTTTATATAACAATCTGTGTCCTTTTACTTTTGATACTTTAAGTACATTTTGATGCTGATACTGTTGTACTTTTACCTCAGTTAGTTTTGAATGCAGGACTTTTACTTGTAGTGGAGTAATTTAACAGTATGGTATTATATAATAAATAATATATAAACGGTTTGTGTCATATGTTTGATGCAGATTTCTCATCTACTGATAAACTTTCATCTGCTGCCCTCTGCTGGCCACCACTGTCTACTACAGCTTGACACAGTTCATTCACTATTTCCATTTAGGAGGATCATTTTACTAGAATTAAAAGATTAATGGAAATTATTTTTATTTTAGTACTATTAGTACTATTCAGTGTCATGTAGAACCATTGTATTATATATGTAGGTATTTCCAATGTTCATTAAAAAAAAGTTTTTATGAAAAACAAGTTAATTATCCTCATTGAACCATGATCTGAACACCATTGCACTAAATATTGATTGAAATAGTTAGTAATGGAGTTATAAATGAAATATAAACAATGTTGGTAACTTCAGGTAATATTTCGAGAAAAAAGTTGAGACTTTTTCTGTGATTCACCACTTTAAATCTCTTAAATCTGCAACTTTTTTTCTTGTAGATTTGCCACTTTAATCTAGTAAATTTGCCACTTTTTTCTCTAAATATTACCTGAAGTTACCAAATATAGTTCTTTGCCTGATAAAGGGTTAATGAAATATAAACAATGTTTATTGGGATTTTTTAAAAGGATGGTTCAGGATTATGGACATTGAGTTGTTCAGTGCCATGTAGAACCATTGTATTATATATGTAGGTATTTCCAACGTTCATTAAAAAAAGTTTTAACATGCATTTTTATGAAAAACAAGTGAATTATCCTCATTGAACCATGATCTGTGAGAGGTAAAGAACACCATTGCACTAAATATTGATTGAAATAGTTAGTAATGGAGTTATTAACGAAATATAAACAATGTTTATTGGGATTTTTTCGTTTCTGACACTTTTGGATAATTAAACATGCCGCCCACAAACATTTTTTGCTGTTCCTGAGAAACGAACATAACAGGAGGGTTCAGACTCATTCTAGAGATTTGTTTGTTCTAATGAAAGAATCTGAGTTCTTTTACGTTATTGTATTTCTCACTGTAGTAATAGTTGTATTAGTTGTGCATTGCTTTTACATGGTTTGGCCAGCAGAGGTCGCTGAATCTCCATGTTATAACTTTATAACAGGGGCCACTGCCCCTGTGAAGAAGCCTTTGGCCCCTGCTGTGGCCCCTGTGTCAAATTAATAATAAAATGATCAATTTATAACGATGAACAATGGAACAATTCTAACCTTTTTTTTGTTCAAACAATATCTCATTGTACACAAAAGAAACCCAGAAAGGGTTCATTGTATAACCGTTTAACTCTCTGGAGTCTTATTGGGATATTTTGTCCATTTTTGAATCCTTTTTATGTCTTTATGTGTCTTTGTAAGTCATTCTGTGTCTTTTTGTGGCCTATTTTTAGTCATTTTGGGTCTTTTTTTTGGTAATTTGGTGTCTTTTTTTGTCATTTTGTGTCTTTTTTTTAGTCATTTTGTGTCTTTTTTTGGTAATTTTTTGTATGTTGTGTCTTTTTTGGTCATTGTGTGTCTTTTTGTGTTTTTTTTAATTTATTTTGTGTCTTTTTTTGTCATTTTGTGTCTTTTTTTTGTCATTTTGTGTCTTTTTTTATTTATTTTGTTTCTTTTTTGTCATTGGTGTCATTTTGTGTCTTTTTTGTGTCTGTTTTAGTTATTTTGTGTCATATTTTGTTATTTTTTTTGGTCATTTTTATGTCTTCTGTGGGTTTTTTTTGTTATTCTGTCTTCTCATTTTGTGTCTTTTTGGTCATTTGGTGTCTTTTTTGGTCAATTTGTCTTTTTTTGGTCATTTTTTGTCTGTTGTTGTGTCTTTTTTATTTATTTTGTCTTTTTTGTCATTGGTGTCATTTATGTGTCTTTTTTGTGTCTGTTTTAGTTATTTTGTGTCTTTTTTTTGGTCATTTTTATGTCTTCTGTGGGTTTTTTTGTTATTCTGTCTTCTCATTTTGTGTCTTTTTGGTCATTTGGTGTCTTTTTTGGTCAATTTGTCTTTTTTTGGTCATTTTTTGTCTGTTGTTGTGTCTTTTTTATTTATTTTGTCTTTTTTGTCATTGGTGTCATTTATGTGTCTTTTTTGTGTCTGTTTTAGTTATTTTGTGTCTTTTTTTTGGTCATTTTTATGTCTTCTGTGGGGTTTTTTTTGTTATTCTGTCTTCTCATTTTGTGTCTTTTTCAAGACATTCAAAGATTTTGAATGCTTGTCCCCCACAGTAAAATGAGTCTAGAACCGCCAGTGAGAGAAAGGATGCAGAGGAGTAGGGTAGGTAGGGGTGCGGAGGAGAGAGAGAGAGGGATGGAGGAAAGAGATCGGAGGGGGAGGAGGAGGAGGAGGAGGAGGAGAGGGAGGAGCAGAAGGGAGGCTGGCACTCAGTCTGTTGGCTCGCAGGAGGAATCAGCAGCAGCAGCAGCAGGACAATGGACTGTCTCAGCCAGGGATCCTAACGGCACCGGGCTGCTTCTGACAAACTGGAACATAAGGTATGATATCTATATATCAGAGTGAGATCTGGACTCGGTGTGAACGCGGTTTGAAGCTGCGTTCAGGTGTCTGTTTGTGTGTCTGAAAGAGGAAAAGGCTGCAGGAAGGAAGCGACGCAGCGCAGCAGACAGACACCAGCAGGGCCTGACGTCCGTCCGCCTGCTCTGGCTGCTCAGCCGGCCGGTGACACGTTATAACGCAGGCACAATATAAACTGCTCACTGCTAATGTCGCTGTGAGCTGGATTGTGTTTGCACAGCAGGAAAAACATCCGGAAAACCCCGCAGCGCGTCCAAAGCTCTCCAAAGAACCCCGCGCCGAACTCCCTTTACAAAACCTGTTGTTTGAAATCATCCTGCTTATAACCTGATATAAACACCTCTTAATGTCTGAACGGGGCTTTTTTAAATCACCTGAGGTGTTGTGGTGATTTCGGCGTATATTTGATTCATTAAACCGTGTTGTATTCAAATTTAAATCCAGTTTCTATGTGGAAGCTCAGCACGTCTCCTTCCGCTGTGGTGTGTTTTGACAGAAGAGGAGCAGAAATAATAGTTGACCTTTAAAACTCTATAAAACGCTGCTATGTGTATTATATCCAAGCCGAATTAATAAGTGGCTCTTGGTGATTTAAAGTAGCATTTTAATTCTATTTGGTTGCGATTTATTTGCGCGTAAAAAGCAGCGCCGCGTAAAAGAGCGTGTTTCTGAATGGGAGTCCGCAGCTAGCAGCATATGTCGGGTATGCCAACAAAGCCTGTCTCTAGCCAGCAGCAGCAGCAGCAGCACGCAGTGTGAGTCTGCCAGCATGAAGCGTTGCACAAGGCCAGGCCTGGAGTCTCCTCTACAGATGCTCGGGCTGTGGGTGAATAGATGGACTCATTGTATTTGCTATAATATAATGTGCCTTCTGTCTGTTGGACACGGCGTGTGACGCACATAGAGATGTTTTGCAGGCATGGAGACTTGAGGAATTATTCCTCATGTCTGATCGGGCATCATGTTACCATGTCAGCATCTCCAGAAGCAGCTGCAGTCTCTTATTCAATCAATCTATCTATCTATCAATATCCTTTATTTAACCAGGTACACTCAAGAAAATAAGTCATTGGATGAACTGAAATTAAATTGTGGGCAGAATTTCCATCCAACAAATAGATGTAGCCCAAACTCAGAACAAGTGCATCAGTGGCACAAAATGAGAGACAGAATAACCAAAAAAAAACCCCACAGAAGACACAAAAATGACAAAAAAAGACACAAAATGACTAAATAAAGACACAAAATAACTAAAACAGACACTAAAAAGACACATAAATGACACCAATGACACAAAAGACACAAAAATTACAAAAAAAGACACAAAATGACTAAAAAAAGACACAAAATAACTAAAACAGACACTAAAAAGACACATAAATGACACCAATGACACAAAAGACACAAAATGACAAAAAAAAGACACAAAATAACTAAAACAGACACTAAAAAGACACATAAATGACACCAATGACAAAAAAAGACACAAAATAACTAAAAAAGACACAACAACAGACATAAAAATTACCAAAAAAAAAACACAAAATGACTTACAAAGACATGTAAAGACATGAAAAGGATTCAAAAATGGACAAAATAGCCCAATAAGACTCCAGAGAGTTAAACTATTATACAATGTAACATTCTGGGTTCCTTTTGTGTACAATGAGATATTGTTTGAACAAAAAAAATGTTAGAATTGTTCCATTGTTCATCGTTATAAATTGATAATTTTATTATTAATTAAAGGCTTCTTCACAGGGGCAGTGGCCCCTGGAGGCCCCTGTGTAGAACCGCCACTGAAGTGCATCAATGCAATATAATGTATTTGAGTTAATGTAGCTCACTTTTTTTTTTACATTTGGTTGAACTCAAATTAAAAACATGTATGAATTGTATTTAAATTGAGTTACCTCAACTCATTTATGTCGAGGAGAGCTAAAATAAAGAAACTGTGTTCGTTCAACCTAAAAACATAGAATTGGAAAACTGAAACTTGTTCTTTTTGGGTTGAAGGGAAGGACAGGGGAGTCAATTAATACATTTTAGGTTACACTTCTTAAACTATAGTTATTTTGTGTCTTTTTTTGGTCATTTTGTGTCTTTTTTTGTCATTTTTATGTCTTCTGTGGGTTTTTTTGTTATTCTGTCTTCTCATTTTGTGTCTTTTTTTGGTAATTTTTTGGTAATTTTGTGTCTGTTGTTGTGTCTTTTTTATTTATTTTGTGTCTTTTTTGTCATTGGTGTCATTTATGTGTCATTCTTTTTGGGTTGAAGGGAAGGACAGGGGAGTAAATTAATACATTTTAGGTTACACTTCTTAAACTACTTTTGATTTGATATTAATTGATATATTTTCATTAGACAAACAATACATTAATGTGTCACATATGAGAAGAGCTTGAATCATTTTTTTGAGTGTAAAATTCATTGAGATTAAAATCTCTTTTTCAAGAATGACCTGGCCAAGAAGGCAGCACCATGATAATAAAATAAGAACAATCAACAACATTCAACATCAATTAAAGTACATACAAGATCAGGGACAAGACTATATGAAGAATGAAATGAGTACAGTTAAAAATGAAATAAATAAACTGGTGACAGATGAATGAATAAACCCGGTCGTTATCAGAAAATAGTTTTACAAACAAACACACACAAATAGATGTGACTTTAGTACTCAGTGATACAATATATGATGGGACAACCTGGTCTCACAGGAATCCGTGGAATAGCCACGGAATCACTCAAATTTCCGTGAAACTGACACGGATTTGGCTACAATGCAAGTTAATGCCAGTCATATCCCGTGGCTATTCCAACATACAAAGTGATTATGTACATTCACTGTGTGAATATTTAGAAAATAAAACATATATTTCTGGCTAGAAATGTGATCAAAATCCATTTTTATGCAGAAACTAAGTCAAAATATAGATTTTTTTTCACTAAAAATGAGAGAACTGTCCGCCATGTTTTTTGTTCTGACCGCCGGGACCTTGAAAGTCACGTGACTTGGAACAAACCAATAGGAACAAATATTAACTTGCATTGTTATTCTAATTTTTTGGTCATTTTGTGTCTTTTTTGTCATTTTTATGTCTTCTGTGGGTTTTTTTTGTTATTCTGTCTTCTCATTTTGTGTCTTTTTTTTGTCATTTTTTGTCTGTTGTTGTGTCTTTTTTTATTTATTTTGTGTCTTTTTTGTCATTGGTGTCATTTATGTGTCTTTTTTGTGTCTGTTTTAGTTATTTTGTGTCTTTTTTTGGTTTGATTTTTTTCACTAAAAATGAGAGAACTGTCCGCCATGTTTTTTGTTCTGACCGCCGGGACCTTGAAAGTCACGTGACTTGGAACAAACCAATAGGAACAAATATTAACTTGCATTGTAGCAAAATCCGTGTCAGTTTCACGGAAATTTGAGTGAATCCGTGGCTATTCCACGGATTCCTGTGAGACCAGGTTCGATGGGACAAGGTCATTTTTTTGCCATACTAACCACCCAAACACGTTCACACATGTCATTTAGAAAAACATTGAGGCTGGGCTGTTTCTGTGGGGAGCACAGCCTGTAGTTAGTGAAGGGAGGGGCTGTTCTCCTATCAATAGTTTATAAGTCAATAGTCATTTTACCTCCACATGCTGCCACATGCATCACACTGTACAATAACAAATAATAGTCTGGTTCATTACATACTGTCGTTATGCACTTCATGTGTTTTTATGCACACTGTTCATTGCACCTTAAAGTAAAGCTGTAGATGGTTGACAGGCAGGACGAATTGCCGGGGAAAAAATATGGTAACGCTTTATATGAAGGTCCTTGTAATAACCATTAATTAACAAGTAATAAGGCCCTTGTAAGTCTTTACAAGATGCTTATTAACATTATTGTGTGTTTATAAGCTTATATAAGTGTTAATAATGGCATTATAATACAGCTAATAGCAGGCTGTAAGAGATTTATAAGCACTAATAAAAAACTTAGTGCTTAAGAACATTAATAAAGCCTCATGAGTATCTTATAAGTGTTAATAATGGCATTACAAACACCCATGACCCACCCATTATGTCTTTGCCATGCCTTTATTAATCTTATTTTGTTTGCTTATTGATATTAAAATATACTTTATTGCTCATCTATTATAAGTTAACTATAAGTTAACTATGCTTTTTGCAACTACCGGATCTAAAGCGAGAACAATGCCTTATTACTTGTTAATTAATGGTTATTAAGGACCTTATTATAAAGCGTTACCTAAAATATTTGTTTCATAACACCAACATTTTTATACTGTATATTCATATTTATTTGTGATAAATAAAGTCTATCTATCTATCTATCTATCTATCTATCTATCTATCTATCTATCTATCTATCTATCTATCTATCTATCTATCTATCTATCTATCTATCTATCTATCTATCTATCTATCTATCTATCTATCTATCTATCTATCTATCTATCTATCTATCTGCTGAGGATTATTGGTGCAGGCAGCAGTGGTTGGGCTGTGATGGTTTTATTTTAGATTGTATTGACTTGACTGAGACACTGTGTGTGTGTGTGTGTGTGTGTGTGTGTGTGTGTGTGTGTGTGTGTGTGTGTGTGTGTGTGTGGGAGGAAGGTAGTTCAGGATAAATACACTAGAACCTGGTTACAAAATACAGTGGATAAGTCAGTACGGACGGTCGGGGTGTAAGAAAATATAATACACTTGTGTATCGTAATATTAGGTTTGGTAATGCTGTATTGATTCTCAATTTAAATCAATAGTTAACCTGAAAGATTTTTAAAAGACAGTTTAATGTAATATTAGTTACAAAAAATCACACTGCATTGCCATGTTTACAGCAACTAACAGTCATATCCCGTGGCTATTCCAACATACAAAGTGATTATGTACATTCACTGAGTGTATATTTAGAAAATAAAACATATATTTCTTGCTAGAAATGTGATCAAAATCCATTTTTATGCAGAAACTAAGTCAAAATATTAATTTTTTCACTAAAAATGAGAGAACAGTCCGCCATGTTTTTTGTTCTGACCGCCGGGACCTTGAAAGTCACGTGACTTGGAACAAACCAATAGGAACAAATATCCATGGAATAGCCACGGGATATGACTGTCATTAACTTGCATTGTAGCGAAATCCGTGTCAGTTTCACGGAAATTTGAGCAATTCCGTGGCTATTCCACGGAAATTTGAGTTAAGCGAATCCGTGGCTATTTCACGGATTCCTGTGAGACCAGGTTCTTTGTGGTTGTGTCGAGTTCAACTCACGTCATATTCCGCCTCAACCGTATCCAATCAGTGTCGACTAGTTAGTAGCGTCTCTGAAAAGTTCCTACCTGAGGCAGGTACTTTCTGAGCCGCTACCTGAGCAGCTAACAGGTGAAGATGGGCGGAGCCTCTCCCAAGCCACACCCATAGTGGCTCACTAGAGGGAAAAGTACCTAATGGAAACGCACCTTTTAGCTTTAAAGCCAAACGCCCCAAACTGCAAAGAATTAGGGGCAGCAGGAGAAGCTGTTCTTGGAAAGACAGGGAGTGTAAAATGAAATCTGTGCTGAAAGAACCATAGACTAAGAACATGCTGTCCGTCATGCTGAGATGGTTTTTAGGCAAACAGATCTTGTTCCTGTGTTTCAGGTTTGTGTTTATCTGACTGGTGTTTATCAGTCAGACCAGGAGCCACCAGACTCGTCCCAACAATGACAGGAAAATAACCAGGAGCACTATTAGCCCTGTGTGTGTGTGTGTGTGTGTGTGTGTGTGTGTGTGTCACTGGAGGCGCCTGTAAAGGTTCTTTTCTTTACATTGGATTTGCTGACTTGAGTTCACATGATCATTCAGTGAGAATCGACTATTTGGCAAGACAGTGTCACAAGACATGCTGTGTGTGTGTGTGTGTGTGTGTGTGTGTGTGTGTGTGGTCAGCTGTGCCATTTGGAATCAGTGTGGGACCAGACAGTATCATATAATAATATAAACTGTCTTTTTCTAAACTCCCCAGAATGGCTGTTAGCAATGATTTCAACAAAGTGTAAAAGTTTGACTGAATTCTGTAACAACACAGCATCCATCAACATCCAGTCTGTCTGGGTTGCCATGGTGACGGATGTGAACTACCACACAAACAGCCTCATGACCCAACATGTTTTATCCACCTGCAGTTTACATACATGTTGCAACATATTGGTGGTAGCAGCAGTTTCGGTTGCCAACACAAATCAT